>NC_137138.1:10498171-10678171 GCF_949319135.1 Squalius cephalus | reverse complement strand
GTACATTTAGTCCAATCAAGTCGAATCGAGTCGCACCTTAAGCTTATAATTTGCTGCTAAACAAAAACTACCAGAATACAACCCCGCTAAAGACTAATTTTAAGAACTGCCAAGTTAATAAAGTATTTTTATCTTCTGGTCACGTCTTGTCTTGCCTAGGGCTCCAGGTGAACCAGGAGAACCAGTGCTGCCCCCTAAAAAAAACAGGTGCATGATGCCTCAGGATAAAATGAAGTCCCGCCCTGCATCATCTTGCATTGAATATTCCATTTCCCTTTGAAATGCACACATTACAAAAGTAAAATAGTATTTAACAGCATGAACGTTTACTTGAAGGGATAGTTCACCCAAAAATTTCATTTCTATCATGATTTACTCACCCTCATATCTCACCCTCAACACAGATAGTCTATATTTTGATGAAAATCTCGTTAAATGTTGAAACTGATCTAACCCCTTGATCTGTTAGATCTAAATCAAAGGTCCAATGCTTAAAATAAGCAATTTGTGAGTGTTCGTTTTTTTTACCAAATTGATTTTGACAACATGTGCCCCTTCTAAAACGTTGGCGGTAACCACTAACTGTGCTTTAGAGCAGGTTTACTTTGCCTGTCAATGACGCCTCCCCGACATTGATTTGCACTCACGGCCTGCAGAAGACACACACTCTTATCGATTAGCTGTCTGTATTCCATTCCTCAGAAATCAATGCTGTTTGTGGCTTTGCCCGTCTACAATGATATAGTTTTTGGGTCTAAAGACAGCGTTCTAATATTGTTTGAAATTAACGCGTCGTGAGAGGGTCCTTTTAACGAAGTGGGCGGAGTCTGCGATAAGCTTTGGCTTTTGATAACGTGCCATCGCGTTCGTCACTGACAAATAGTTTTTGTTTTTGCGCGGCTGTTGTTTATACCAGCAGAAGCTCAATGACTCATGGTGACACATTGTGAGTAAGCGCACTCGTGCCCAAAAACAACAAACAACGCGGCTGTTCTCATTTAGACCCAATTGAAGCTCTCGTTCCACCGCTTGGTGATGGAATGACCTGTTAGACGAAATCTGTTCAGTATTTACTCCAACTGTGCATTCATATCTTTTTCATCAGCTATAAATGGATTTGTTTGCTGTGGAGCTGTATAAATTCTCCTCTAAGTTCAAGGTATTTGGAGGCGTAAAGTTTGCGTGGAGAAATATAGCCTAATATAGTGTTTGCTAGTACCATGCAGTTACATGAAGCTCCTTTAGGGGGCAGTACAGCTTCACATTGATTCCCTTTTTGAAAGCATTGTGGACCTCAGCCCAGATGTGATCAACTGGAAAAAAAGAAGTGCACCTACTCCGAGCTACAAGGACGACACAAACCTGGCAGAGGCCCCCTGCCCTGCCTTATGCCCACCTGCGTGCCCATCTGCAGAAGAGCCCCGCCAGTTGTTCTGTTTTTGTGCCAGGGTGAATCAAGCCCATCGGCTCCACTCGCAGGTGTGTATCTGGCTGTGTGTGTACCCAACTCCCCCCCCCAACCCCCTGATACCATACTACTAGTCTTCCTGGGAGGAACCAATGATCAGATGTCTAAAAGTCCACTTGTTGTATTGTGGTTTATGAAAAGGAATGGAACCAGATTGTGTGCTGGCTGATCCAACTGCAGTTTTGGCTTCAAACCTTTGAGTTTGTGTGCCGTCAGAGAAGCAAATATGTGGTTTTATGCTCCTTTATATATGCAATATTTATATATGTATGTACAATATGAGAGTTTTAAGAGTGACAGCATATCCTTGTTTTCACCCTAAACAAAATTGCTTTCATATCATGTCCATAAATATCTATTTGTCTAAACTGACCTTTAAGTCAACATGACATCAAAATTGCCTAGAATAGGCGAAAGAGCCTATTGACCCTATGTACTTAAAATACTTTTTAAGTATTTAGTGAAATGAAAATTTATTTATTTTCCAAATGCAGATCGTTGATTAAATTGTAAGTGATTCATCATAATGCATTATCATTTTGTATTTTCTACCTTGTAATTTAATCAATGTCGTAGCTCAATAATATGGTGAAATGTCAGACTTCTCTCTGGTGACGTACAGTATGCCGGACTTCTCTAATCATTTTGTCACTTAAACGCTGCCCATTTCTTTCAACAACCGATGAACTGAGTCTCTTTTTTTCCATAATTCATTTTACTCTGATGTAGTGTACGCCACCAATACGGAAGAAAAGATCGGTCACTTCTGTTTCATCTTAACTTCAATTTGCTACACTCCTGAATAACTTTTCTTTTCTGATGGTTAACATTTAGTCTGTACCAATAGTTGTTTAGGCATTCTATTAGGTTTTGTTTCATTGTTTAGTTAATATTTAATTGAATAGCACGTTTCTCTTGAGAATATGTCAGTTACTGAAAACAAATGGTTGTGATACGTTTAAATTGTCTTAATTAGGTGCTTTGCGTTTGTGCCATATGGAGTTAGAAGTGCCAGTGTGTGCTGAAAACAACAGTTTAAACTAGGTATAGGTGGCTATCTAGTCTTCCAGCCAGACTGGTTAGCCCAAAAACCTTAAAACCATCAAAGCAGACCAGTCTAACTAGCTTGGCCAGGCAGATACAGGAGCTAACCCACCTTAGGCTGTTTTTTTCATGAGTGGAATAGTGGAAATCTCCAAATTGTGGCAATAATTTTTTTCTTTATTTCAAAATCAATGAACATTCGGTTGTGCATAGCAAATAAAAGAAATGAGCAGATATCCTCAAGCTAATGAAAACTGAGTATCACTATATAAAAAGCTCATCTGGTGGAATGGTACATTAAATGATAACTTCTGTGTGGAGACACTTTAGAGCACCTGTGGCCCTGCTAAACCATTTCCATACATGCACTCTTTCTGAAATACTTGAGTGGTTAAAAGCATGCTTTTAATAGATTTCCTTTTTCTTGCTTCACAGTTGAAGATGAAGATCCCTTGTGGCAGACATGCCACATTTAGTATCACATATCCACAAGTTCCCTGAGCGATGACGCATGCCGGGCCTCGTGTGAAAGGTAAACTTAAGTTCTGGTAAAGGGTTGATGATTTAATGAAATATGCATTGATCTAACTTCATTTAGTGTTGAATTTTTAATCAATAGTCATGGCCGGAAGGAGATCATAAAGACGGGGGTATTTAATGAGACTGATAATAGGCAGGATCTCCACAGTGGATCATTCATGTTTGAGAACCCAGCTGTTCTGATGGACGAGCATATTAAGCTTTGAAACTAAGCAATGGGAGGAGGGGGTTACTGCTGGAAACAGGACCTTGGCTGCTCCGAGTGCTACTTGACCTTGAGTAATGTCATACTTTATGAACTGTGCCGAAGTAAAACTCTGGTTCACCAACTGCGATGCCTCTCAAAATCAGTGTCTGAAAAAATGAGGAGATTGAGAAAAATTAGCTGTAATTTCTGAAGCTGAAACTTTCAAAATGTCATAAATGGGTGCTTATTGAATGTGACATTGATTAGCCAAGGGAGCAATGGAGAAAGATGGCGGAGTGTTTCATTAATTATAAAATTTTATGACATTCAGAATTACACTGATGTAAAAGCGGGGAATTTATTTGACTGAATGGATAACATTTTCTTTTTATTTTCGATGGTGGATTATAAATCTTTCAAGTAAATATACCTTTTTATTCATTTTTAGGTAGATGCAGATGGTGGGGTGGGGAGCATTTAATTTCTCATAACAACCAGAGGCACAGATCTACTGATGCAATTTAATTAAGTCTGGCCGTGTGCTATAATTAAGGCATGGCTCACACAGAACTTAAAATATTATAATTTACTTGCCCTCACATTGAACTAAACTAATATGATTTTCTTTATTTTCTGTAGACCATAAAAGAGATCCTTGGAAGTATGTCCATGTTGTTCCAGAGGCTGCCAAACTCAACTAAAGTACCATAACTCTGGCACATATGACTTTTGCTTAATTTCCCAAGTCTTGAATCCAGCTTTATGTGGGGAAAAGATAGAATCTTCCCATTTGGTTATGAAATGCATAAGAACCAATGGTGTTTGGCATCATTGCCATATTTAAAGGTACACAAACTTGAATGAGATGAGCTTAGGCTGAGAAGGTTATTAATTAATTAATTACTTTCTGTGTAAAAGATTAGTTCACCTGAAAATGAAAATTCTCATGATGTTCCAAACCCATATGACTTTAGTCCTTCATTTTAAGTGATTGTTTCTTCAGAGGACTTGGATGAAACTGCTTGATTCATATGGATTTGTTTTATAATCCTTTTATAAGCTTATTTAAACAAAGTTTTGGTGGAACAGACTGTTGTGGAATGTACTGTATGAGTGAAATCTATGATTTCTTTAGATCGACGTGAGAGTAAATGATGACATGACAAATTTAATTTTTGTTTTTTTTAGGTGAACTGTCCCTTTAAGAGCAAAAGCTGTGTTGAATAAGCTGTCAATTCCAGAATTGTTCATCCTGATGATTCACTATCCAGTTTGTGTGTTTGATATGGTCAGACTTGTAAAATTGCAGGGCTGCTAAAACCGCTCTCAGTTGAAGGTTTCCCGCCTTCGCAAGAGTGACCTCCCATCTGCCGAGTCGTGTCTGAGGGGAACTTGTCTGTCCTTGCTGGGTAACAAATGACCCTGACGCACCAGAGACTATGGGCTTGCACCTGCTTAACTTTTCTCACCCGTCTGTCTCCCATCGCGCCAGACTGACAAAGCTCAGGGCCCAGTGGGCTCCAGACGATATCTTTCGGACCGAGTGGTGTGCTAGCAGGCAAGAGCGGCTTACTCTAGCTTTGGCAGCATCTGTCAGCTCTGGGGTTGGTACAACCCTTGGGGGGATGATAGAGTTGCTTATAAATAACCCTGAAATGAATTAAAAGAGATAAAGAGGCTCCTGTTGCCGGGGAGATGGAGAGCTCTCAGCTTTGGCCGGAGGGCACAACGGGGGTGTCGGGACAGGGCGATATAGTCGGGAGGGAGCGGGAGGTATAATTGAAACATTGCTCCATGGCAGAGTGGCCTTTGGTGTGATTGATACCGTTTTAGAATACTCCTGTTCACTCTGGCTCTGGGGGATTTACCTGAGGCAGAGAAGGGAAAGGGGGATGCTTAGGTGGCTCATCCGGGTTTGGCAGAAAATTGGTGCCATCCATCAAGAACCAGATTTAACGAATGCTGAAACCGGGCCGTCCGGCAAAGGATTCTTATTTAAAGCAGTGATCCAGGAAACGTGCAAGGGGCATGGGCTGGTGCAGGTCTATCAATCAGCTAGTCAGCTCCTTTATTCAACAAGCGAGCAACAGCCCCTGAGGCTAGCGCATGGGGTTCCGGCTTGTTGGCCTTGCAACACTCTCCCTGAAGGAAAGTGGTGGGAAGTGAATGCGAAAGAGAGGTAGAGAGAGTTTTGGGGTGGGGGACAAGAAGAGGAGAGGCATCAGGGCTTGGCCGTGTCCCCTGATGAGCTAGCATGCTTCATCTTTCTTGCGCGTAGACCTGGAACTGCGGCTTGATGGGATTTTCAGCACTGTGGCCTCCATGCCTCACTAGCGAGCGGTCGGGGCCCTAAGGCCAGGCGCCCGAGCTCTGCAGCAAGGTGCCGATGCCCTCTCTGACTCTCTTAACATTGCGTCACCTTTGCCTGAACTTGCAGAAGAAAATCCAGAGCGCAGGATTTAATAGCTACGCAAGAGTGAGAAATGAAATACAACTTCAGATTTTCTGTGCTTGTAGAATGCAAAAGCATGGCTGTAACCCTGGGTCTCAAACTCAAATTCCCCTGGGGCTTCTAGCCAACCTCCATCAGAGTCCAGTTGAACAGAGACAAGAGTTTTTACAACGACAAAGTTTAACTATATAAAGTTGACATATATTCAAGGTTCCTTGTGGTTTCAGAAAAAAAAGTCTATAGTCTTTCATCAACACCTCTCCTCTTTTCACAATCCAGTCAATTCCTGATGCTGACTTTAAGACGTCTTCTAACTTTAACGTTAGAAGACCACTGCAACTTGAAAACCACTGCGTGTTTAGCAGTAGACATTCAGTTGAAGTCCAGTTTTGATTAATGTCTTGTTTAGGATGGTGTTGATGGAACTCATACATTCTGCAGGATGAATTGCAGGCCGATGCTAAGAGGACACTTGCACGCCTTGTGGCACGAGGAAGAAAATGGACCAGTTTTATTTTCTTCCCTCTCTTTGTCCCTGGTTCCCTCTTCTTCCTTCATTCCCTAAGAAGGTTACATTTTTCTTCTTCTATTTATCTATTGTATAGATTTTTCCACCATCTTCTGTTCAGATTAAATGCCGCCTACTAAGAAACCGTGGAGTAAACATCGTTTCATAGCTTAGCCTGAAAGACAGGAAGAAGGAGGCGAGCGAGTAGAGACGGAGAGGGCGGTGCACTCGCAGACACACAAAATCAATGCTGATCAATGTTTTATATCACCGAGATGCTGCTCCTCTCGACCTGCTCCCGCTGGATAAAAACACCTCCCAATCACCTCTCCTACAAGAGGGCGTCAAGTCCCTCTGGTGTTTTACCCAGAGTTCAATAACCTACTCCGCCCTCAATCAAGAGTGAGAAAAGAGGACAACAATAAAGAGAAGCTGAGGACAGTCAACAGGCATTTGAAAGGTTTGTCAAAGCTCCCAATACTAAAAACACACTTTGTCAGTGAATCACATACATCAATATACTGTATTCTGAAGTCTCAAAACATAAATGATTTAAAATTATGTGTGCAGGTGGGGAAGGCAATTAAATAGACATTACAAAAGATGACTATAGACGTCTATATTGTTTGTTCTTTTTCCTGTATGTATAAACATAGGACTGTGAATAAATTTTTTTGTGTGTGTGGAAAAATTTATCATTTCTGAATGAAAGTAATATCTCAACATCTTACTGACCCCAAACTTTTAGATATAGGGTCAGAATTGTTGCATTATTCCAAATAAATAGATTAAGTTTGGCTTGAGTAAACGGTTGTTGGAGTCCACTTATTTGTGGATTTGTCTGCACGTCTCTTGATGCTAATCTACAAATGCGTGCTGTGATCTACAAATGCCCAGGAAGCGATTCACAAATGAATACCAGGCAGAATTGTTTGTGTGACATAAAACACATTTGTAAAACAAAATTATTTGCAAATCTCATTTTATTTATTTGTGAATTTCATTTTCATTATTTCAATTAATTTTTGTGAATCTCAATCTATTTATTTGGAAAAATGCAACAATTCTAGCCCCATATTTAGACGATAATGTCTATATATATATATTATGTATGCTAATTCTAACTTTAAAACTTAATTTAACATTAAATTATATTTAGATTTAGTTTTTACATATTTACCTTTTAATTGACGGTTTTAGTTGTCTTGGAAATAATGCAAAACATCAATGCAATGCAGAAAAGCAAATAGTTTATTTAATAATTTTTTTTCCAGTAATTGATTTATTTGGGTTTTCCACAACTCTCACAAGATGTCATTAGAGCACCTAACACCTGTTTTGTGATTGATTATAAAAAGCTCATGGTATTATTCTAAAGAATACTTTCACATGCAGAAGATGTCTTTGGCCGGGTGCTTTGTCTTGTTGTTCTCTAGCATATTGTTGTGAACAGTGCAGTTTTCTGATGGTGTATGAAGATTCATTCTGTTGTGCTCTGTTGTTGAATGCAAAAACATGTCTTAATCACATTATATGTACATATTCAATTGATAGCCCTCCTAATAATATGAACTTACTTTTATGGTATCTGCATTTTTAGACGACACTGTTATTCCTTTTATGATTGTCCTTTGGTGAAGGAGTTTGGCCTTATCTGTTAACAAGTGCACACACGCGGTGAGGAGGGAGGGAATGTGATTGGTTTTGGCGATACGGGAAAAACATGTATTGCATTCACAGATAGAGTTGGAGTATCCAGTAAGGAATATTACAGACCAAAAAGATAAGCTGTAGCACAATTTGTGTAGCGCCGCAAGCTTCTCTGTTAACACCCATAAATAAATAAATAAACAAAAGATCCAAGATATCCCATGTAATTTTCTGCCCGCCTGTGTTAAAGAGATGGAGCGTGCGCGATGTGTAAATGGCCCAATATACTACCAAGACACTAAAATTCAATACCATCTCCCCTCACACAGTAAACAGTATTTTTTAAAAGCATGACCAGCAAACACAGAGACGAGCAAATTTAATCCAGAGTTTTTTAACAGGTCTGAGTGGATCAATACTGCAATCCCTTAGACGCACAGAGCATTTCTAAAGCGACAACAACAGCAGGAAATAATGATACTTGGGGAGGGGGGGAAAGGAGCAACTGTCAGAATAGAGGCTGGCACATCGGCGATGGTGTCTGTTCTCTCTAATTAATTTTCTCAGAAATGGAGACAAAGTGTGCCAGAGTTTTATTTCCAAGAAGCTAATGAGTTTCCTACAGAGCAAAGCTGAAGATAACCAGGAAGGGGGTTGCGGGGGGAGGGAACACATGCATACCATTCCAACTTAATGTGCTTCTCAAATGAATTTCCTATCAGCTCAACTTGTGCCATAATGGTGATTTTATAGCTCCTGGAGCTTCAGCAGTGGTGAATTGTGTTGCGGATTGTGCCCAGGAGATAAAAGCCTTAGGTTGCTCGTGAAACAATGCAAATGGAGGAATGTGCGGTCTCTCTGTGAGTGCTGTTGCTGTCTGTAGTCATGCCATCCAAAGTTAGAACAGCAAATGTAGATATTCAAAAGTTTTTAAAAGAATAGTTCATAGTTCTGTCATTTTCCAGTGAATAATATTTCAATTTTTGGTTTGTTCCTCCCTGAAAGTAATCATGTGGCTACCCCTGGTGTGTAGCACACAAGTTGTATGATCACCTTATGATAATTTTTGGGGGCTTTTGCATTTAAAAAAAAAAAAAAAATTTCATTGCATAGTTAACACAGTCTTCAAAAATGTCTATACTTTTTGTGTTCCACAGAAGTGATACAATGTTACAAGTTAGAACAACGTAAGTGTGACTAAATATTTGGGTAAACTGTTCCTTTAAGGAGCTTGTTAGACCACTTTTTATAAATAATTCTCACTAAATCATTTTCAGGTCACATTTAATAAAATAAAGCCTGTTTTAAGACGCTTAATACTTTATTATTATTATTATTAACAGTGATTTTAATTAGAGTATGTTTTTACATAAATTAATGTAATTTTTTTATTTAAAAAATCAGTACAACAAATACAATGAAGTTTAATATATACATTGTAATTTTCTTTATTACACTTATAAGAATGATATTTTTCGTATTTAACTGAGATTAATTATTTTTAATGAGCATACATTTTTAAAATTCAACTTTAAACAATTACAATTCATTTATTATTATTATTATTAATAATAATCATACTACTACTATTATTTATTTTTATATTTGAGTACATTATATTTGAGTAAAAAACATTCCACAGCTTTCGCTAGATGTTGTCAGAGCACCTAGCATGTTTTTCATATTCATTATAAAAAGCTGATGGTATTATTCCACAAAATGACTTGTGGTTGCTTTGTTTCCATCCTAGTTACAGCCCCATGCAGTTCACTCCCTCTTCCACTTCCTGTGGAGAAACTTTCTGTAGCCAGACCTTGATTTATGTCTCGGGCTTTGCAGGCCAAACAAAGGTTCAGCGGCACAGGGGATCGATGGGCAAGCCACAAAATAAAAGGCAACAGACTTAGCAATGAATTCAGCGCTGCATACTGAGTGAGCATCTCTCAGCCCCCTTCAACTGAGACGGCGCCCTCCGTGGGCATACTCTGATTTGATGAGGCCTTAATAAGCACTCTGGAAACACTCTGAGTTTAATGAATGAGTCAGTCGTTCTGATGGCTAAGATTGTGTTTGTATATTATTATTATATCTAATAAGAACGTGCTAGATCACATTGTGACTGCCCCTTCTCCTGCTTTGCCAGTATGTGAAGGTGATTAAATCCGAACATGGCTGTCTTGTCTGCAAACTGATTATTACAGGTTGGACAGTGGTACCCACCCCATAATGTATGACGTGCCATCATGCATCCATCTGTCTGATTCTCTCCCTCTTTCTCCACCTTGTTTATTTTTAGGTAAAAGTCAATGGGTGGGACTCGCATGCTGATGGAATGACGGTTGTCAGAGGGATTAAAACTAAAGATGAACCATGTGGGAGTTTCCTCCAAAGAGCCTGTGGATAAATCTCATTAGCATACCGGCTCTGTGGATGGCTGTAAATTTAACGAATGACATGCTGGAGAGGATGAGGTTGGTTGAAAGCAGAGGGTGAATAAACAGGCAGAAGCAACGCCATAGTGCCAGTAAGACTCCACCTGCCCAACATTAATCTTTAGAATAGCACTCTGCCAGTTTTTGTGCCATCTCCAAGCCCTCAGAAACCATTAAAGTTCTGGTCTCAATACGAAGTTTGTACATTCTGTACTTTATATGCATCACCAAGGGGTCAGGGTTAGGCTGATTAGCATGGCCTGGTTAGCTCCTGCTGATAGACACTGTAAATACACTATCTAGTTTTAAAAATCATCTTTCTCCATTGATCATTTGAAAGGAGCTGTTTATTCTGACACTAGATACACACACACACACTGATGAGCCAAAACATTTGACCAGTCACAGGTGAAGCGAATATCATTGATCATCTCCTAACAAGGCCACATATTAGGGCCTGGGTAGATTAGATGGAAAGCAAACAATCAGTTCTTGGATGCAGGAGAAATTGACAGGAATAAAGATCTGAGTGACTTTTACAAGGACCAAATTGTTATGGCAAGGTGACTGAGTCAGAGTATCTCTGAAACGTAAGGCTTATGGGTTGCTCCCAGTCAGCAGTGGTGAGATTTTACCAACAGTGGTCCGAGAAACAAACCAAAAACCGGCGACAGAGTGTTGGGCACCCAAGGCAAATCGATGCACAAAGAGCAAAAAAGGCTATCCCGTCTGGTCCGAGCCAACAGAAGGTCTATTGTTGCACATATTTTTATGATGGTTATGGGAGGAAGGTGTCAACACAGTGCATCACACTCTGCTGCGTATCCACAGAGTGCCTATGATGACCCCTGTCTACCTTCGAAAAGACCTACAATGGACACTGGAACTGGACCTTGGAGCAGTGGAAGATGGTCGCCTGCTCCAATGAGTCCTGTTTTCTTTTACATCACATGGATGGCCGTGTATGTGTGCACTGTTTACCTGGGGAAGTGGTGAAATCAGGATGCACTGTGGGACGAGGACAAGCTGGTGGAAGGAGTGTGATGCTCTGGGCATTGTTCTGCTGGGAAACCCTGGGTCCGGTCATTCACGTGGATGTAAATTTGACATGTGCCACCTACCTAAACATTGTTGCAGACCAGGTACACCCCTTCAGTACAATGGTGTTTCCTGGTGGAAGTGGCCTCTTTCAACAGGATAATGCACACTGCACACATTGTTCAGGAATGGTTTGAGGAACATGATGAAGAGTTCAAGGTGCTGCCCTGGTCTCCAAATTCCCCAGATCTCAATCCAATTGAGCATCTGTGGGATGTGCTGGACCAACAAGTTCAATCCATGGTGGCTCCTCCACCTCGGTGTGTCAGAATAAACAGATACTTTCAGATGGCAATATTAGATCCAGACCATAATGTTTATTTGAACATTCTTATTGTCATATCTCCATTTAATTTCGTCGTTTTTTAAATGAAGTATTCTGCTAAAATTATGTTTACATTTGGTAATTGTGTGTCAGCAGCCAATGTTCTGTACAAAGTTCGTACAACAAGACTAGAACTTTTTTTCTTGTTCGAAAAGCTTTATTTAATTGCATTGAAAAGTTTCCCCCAATTAAGCTTATTGAAAGAACACATTTTTAAATACATTTATGTAATTTGTGTTTGTTTTCAAGAGATTTATTCACCTTTCAATTTCCTGCTCTCACTCAGACCCCTGCTACACTACAAAAACATCTGTTGTAGTTTGCTTTTGTTCACTCAACATAATTAAAACTGCTTATTGAGTGAGGGAGAGTGCAGCATACATAAGTGGACACAGTTGGTAATGGAGGTTCGAGTTGGAGGACAATTAGGATTGCATATGTTTTTGTGTAAAGGGAAAGATGGAGAAAAGGCACTGTTCTGTCTCACTGTACATCTCCTTAGAGATGAACGGCCTGCCAGGTTGCCCATGATAGCTTAGGCCAAGGTGCCATATTGTAGCAATTGGTCCTGCACGCTGGTGGCTGTCACTCAGCTCTGCGTGTGTGACAGCCTGAGCTCTCTGTCTGTCTGCCAGGCCTCCCTGCACACCCCACCCCCTATCCATCTGCTTTCGGACCCTCTGAGATGGCACCTTGCACCCAGAGGCTTATCTATCTTGCTATGGTTCCCATGACTGCATTATATATCGAACAAGCCTCCAAGCTCAGTTCCTCTCCCATTGTGCAACATTGCCCATGTTGCGTTGAGCAGAATCCATCTCACCCTCTATTCCTGAACGTTGCCCACCTGTGGTCCCTGTGAAGACAAGCCTTAGGGGTCTAGGTTTGGCTGATGAGGTGGCCCTTGCTGGTTGATGCAATAACTACACCATCTGGGGGGCAAGTAGCATTATTCTCCTTTGACGACTATTCAAAATTAGATTTTTTATTTTTTTTGTTGGAATTCTCTTATTGCTAACATTTCATGTTATGTATCATGGTAGGTGTTTTTCACAAAAGTAGGGGTAGTTCACCAAAAAAACTCTTATGTGAAACACAAAATAATGATTTCTGGCCATGCTATGAAGGTCAATGGGATCCAAAACAACAGTGTATCGACAAAAACAATCTTCAAAATATCTTCTTTTCTGTTCCAATGACATTCGAGTGAGTAAATGATGACAGAATATTCATTTTTGGGTGAACTATGAAATGCACTTTTTGGAATGTACTTTCACTAATGTTTAAAAGTTTGGAAAAAAAAGTTTTTGAAAGAAGACTCTTATGCTCACTGCCGGTCTTCCCTATACACGAAGTACGCAAGTTGCGTAGGGCTCCCGAACCACCAGGGGGCCCCCTTGCTGTCAAGAATGAGGGCTGTTTTTTAGTTTAGTCTTGATTTAGTCACCATACATAACATCCAAATCAGTCGAATCATGCAACGTCACGTGTAAAAGCATATTGAGCTGCGAAAGAGATGCTGTTCAACAGGTGGCTTTCTGTCCATGTGATCCGAAATGGGGAGAAAAACGGGCAAGTACATGGGGCAAGTACATGCTACTTTGGGCTTTCGGGTGTGTGCTTAAACGGACAAAAATATGTCAAAATGTCCGTCTTGTGAACTTTTTAACTTGAGCGCATTCAGTTATGTCTTTAGTGAACATAAACAGTTGGGAAAGTAATTAAACGATTGTCATTATATTAGATCTGTGCATTTGGTAAAGTAACAACAGCCTAATAAACCTGCCGCTGTCTTTGTCATTTAATGTTAATCAAACAACAAAAGAAAACGAGAGAGTCATTCACTGTTCTTCACGGAAGAACATTAGTAACTTTAATAAGAATCAATGTATATTTAAATCATACAGTTTTATTTATTTATTTATTTATTTATTTTTTTTACATTTGATCACTTTATTCAATTTCTGTATAGTAGGCTATTATTATTAGTAGGCTAAATTGTTCAGTTCATTCATATCTTTTTTCTGTTGTATTTGTCTTTAAAAATAAATAAAAAATAAATAAATATATATATATATATATATATATATATATATATATATATATATATATATATATATATATATATATATATATATATTGAAATACTGATCGTTTCAACTCACCGTTGTTTGTTGACATTGAAACGGCTCTGAAGGAACAGATTAAGGGGTTGGGGCCCATTTCTTAAAATAAATATTTTACTGATCCCAGACTATTTAACAGTAGTGCATGTCTTCTGTCTTTCATATCACAGAACAAAATGGTCGCATGTGAAGGATTTGGGACTGTGCATCATGTCCTTGTGGTGAAATTGGCCCTGGCTGAACACAGTTGCTGGTTTGATTTCAGCATGGAATGATCTAGTGGGATTGTGCTTGTCTGTTCAATGACTACTTACTTTCATCAAAAGCTGATAAGGTACTTTGCAATGGCTTTGGTCCACATTAACTGGCTATGTTTGATGTTGTTGAATCAGGGCGAATAGAAAATTCAAATACTTTGTAAATGAATTGAAACCTCATTGAGATGGTTTCTTTATTCATGCCATCGTGAATCCAGACACATTATTTATGTCAGAGCAAAGCATATCATCTCCAGAGTTAAAGTGAGTGACTCCGACAGTAAGTATTGCCAGAATTCAACACTCGCTCAGTTTCTGAGCAGCTATTTTCCAGGCTGTCTGCTGGCCGCCCGTGCCAATGAAAGACTCCGGTCTGCAGCGCGCAAGCCATTTAATGAGAGTTCTGTGCTGATCTGAGCACAAATGAGCCAGGGGAAGTTTGATGTGCCACTCAAAACTGGTTTTCCATCATTATCTAAATCTAGCATAAAACCCCCCATAACTTTGAGGCTCAAATTAGTTTTAGAGAATTTTTTGCTCATTAATGTCATGTCAGTCTGCAAGATGTATCCAAAAGATAAATGAGAAAATGGAAATTGTACAGCACAAAGGACTTCTCTGTTGAGAGATGCCGGGTGTTGCCGTCGACTTTTCACGCTTGTGTTTTAGTAAGCCTTCCAAATAACCTTTTTGTAGAACTTACTTTCTTCCTCAATTAATTCCAGGGATGTTGAATATTTAGATGATACCTGTCCATGGCCCTGTGACCTAACACTTTGTGATTTGCGAGTTCAAAAAGGTCATAAATATCTTTAGAAATGCTCAAGAGTCTGTCTTGGGGATTATGTCGGCTTGGAAAAGTAATTAGTTGCACCATAGATGTATTGCAGAATGACTCTGGTAGGGAACTAAGAAGCTTTTGGGGCTCCAATTAAAACTTCATAGGAAACTCTGATCTGTATATTACATTTGGAGAGTGCTAGAGAAAAGACACCAGGTAGGGGAAGATAAGGTTGATTTGCATATGTTCTAAATATACTGCATGTACAGTGCTGAGGTTGTTGGGTTTGCATTTGCACTATACGTTTTAGCTGCATAATTTTGAGGTCTCATAAAAGGAGGCAGACGTTATTTCAGACATCATTTGCTTTTCATTATGTTTTCCTGGAGGAAAGTGAATAGACTATTGACATTAATGAGCTAGGTCAGCTGCAACCACTTGTTAAGCTATGCAGGGAATATTGACCTGCGTAAAGGTCAACAACTGATGCCTGGAACCGAAGTGAGTTCCTTGAAATGAGCATTAAGACTGTTTATATATAGTGCCATTCAAAAGTCTGAGACAAAGTCTGAGTCAAATTCAAATTTTAACCTGTAAAGAAACATTTATAATGAAATGTGTGTATATACACTCACCTAAAGGATTATTAGGAACACCTGTTCAATTTCTCATTAATGCAATTATCTAATCAACCAATCACATGGCAGTTGCTTCAATGCATTTAGGGGTGTGGTCCTGGTCAAGACAATCTCCTGAACTCCAAACTGAATGTCAGAATGGGAAAGAAAGGTGATTTAAGCAATTTTGAGCGTGGCATGGTTGTTGGTGCCAGACGGGCCGGTCTGAGTATTTCACAATCTGCTCAGTTACTGGGATTTTCACGCACAACCATTTCTAGGGTTTACAAAGAATGGTGTGAAAAGGGAAAAACATCCAGTATGCGGCAGTCCTGTGGGCGAAAATGCCTTGTTGATGCTAGAGGTCAGAGGAGAATGGGCCGACTGATTCAAGCTGATAGAAGAGCAACTTTGACTGAAATAACCACTCGTTACAACCGAGGTATGCAGCAAAGCATTTGTGAAGCCACAACACGCACAACCTTGAGGCGGATGGGCTACAACAGCAGAAGACCCCACCGGGTACCACTCATCTCCACTGCAAATAGGAAAAAGAGGCTACAATTTGCACGAGCTCACCAAAATTGGACAGTTGAAGACTGGAAAAATGTTGCCTGGTCTGATTTCTGTTGAGACATTCAGATGGTAGAGTCAGAATTTGGCGTAAACAGAATGAGAACATGGATCCATCATGCATTGTTACCACTGTGCAGGCTGGTGGTGGTGGTGTAATGGTGTGGGGGATGTTTTCTTGGCACACTTTAGGCCCCTTAGTGCCAATTGGGCATTGTTTAAATGCCACGGCCTACCTGAGCATTGTTTCTGACCATGTCCATCCCTTTATGACCACCATGTACCCATCCTCTGATGGCTACTTCCAGCAGGATAATGCACCATGTCACAAAGCTTGAATCATTTCAAATTGGTTTCTTGAACATGACAATGAGTTCACTGTACTAAAATGGCCCCCACAGTCACCAGATCTCAACCCAATAGAGCATCTTTGGGATGTGGTGGAACGGGAGCTTCGTGCCCTGGATGTGCATCCCACAAATCTCCATCAACTGCAAGATGCTATCCTATCAATATGGGCCAACATTTCTAAAGAATGCTTTCAGCACCTTGTTGAATCAATGCCACATAGAATTAAGGCAGTTCTGAAGGCGAAAGGGGGTCAAACACAGTATTAGTATGGTGTTCCTAATAATCCTTTAGGTGAGTGTATATATAAATAAATTTGTCATTGCTTTTGCGTTCCCTCACAAAAACGTTTGCTCTCTGCTGAGAAACTTTGAGTCTTCGCGAGCGATTGCAAAGTTTCTTGGGGAACACAAAGGTTTTGCGAGTGAAAGCAACGTTTTTCGGGGAATGCAAAACCTTTTCCGAGCGAGCGCAAAGTTTCTTGGGGGAGCGCAAAACGTTTTCCAAGCGAACGCAAGGGTTTTCCGATATTATTTTCAAATATTTGCGAGAGAATGCAAAAGCATTGACTTATTATTTTTCCTCCCATCTCATATTTTTTTCCACCACCATGTCCCTTTAGGGGGTCCATACACTTCCGATCAAAAGTTTGGGGTCAGTAAGATTTTTTTTTCAGCAAGAATTTTTTTTCATCTTTTATTCAGCAAGAATGCATTAAATTGATCAAAAGTAACAGTAAAGACATTCAGCATTTCAACATCCAGCTTTGACAATACATAATCTAAACTTTAATTAAAATTGAAAATAGTATATATATATATCACACACACACACACACACACACACACAATATTCTTAGTATTGTACAATACTATTATTGTACAATCCTATAGTAGGTTACTAAGGGATACTAAGCAATTCTGTAATTCATATACATTTTTCAGTTTAACTCATTATATAGTATCGAATGAAAATGGTATTAAATTATGAAAACATTTTTTATTTTCAGAAACATTTAACTATAGTGTTCTCAGACGTTTGAACCCCACTGTATCTTTTCCATTTTAATTGTGCACATAAATCTTCTGCAATCTTTGCCAAGATATGAAGCAGTAATGTGTGCAAAATGTAACTGGATTAGATTTTGCAACAGAAAGAAACCCCTTAGCCTGTTTACCCTGAACACCTCCACTTCTTGATTACTGTTTAGCTACAGTTCTCATACACTATATTCTAATGTAAATGCAGTAATTAATTCAAACAGACAAGGACTTGTAAGGATGTTTAGTCTCTTGTTCAGCAAGAAACAAAATCACTACTTTTATCAGCTCGCAAGTTGAGCCAGAACCAATTTATTCATGAGTAACTTTGACAAGCAAAAAACGTAGAGCAGTATATGTGTGAAAAAGAGAAAGAACAGGGGCTAGAAAAATGGAGGGATGTGCAAATGCATGCAGCAACTCTAGAGGTTTCTTGGAGGAAGCGAATTAGAGTTCTGAAGATGTCACACAAACCAAGACGTTTCAAAGGAGCCACGACAGGCGAGATACAATAATGTCCAATAATCGGAAAGAAGGCACCAAAGGTGGCGCAATTTAGGATCAAAGGAGTAGTGAAAAAATTGGAGATAATCATTCCATCTTCGGTTTGATACAAAGGGACCATGTCGGGAGTGTGAAAGTGTTTACACTCGCAGTAATCAGTATCCATCAAGAGCTGGCCTAGAGCTACAGTGCTGGCTTCTTTGCTCCGTGAGATGGTTTCAGTCACTGGAATCGCTGGTAGAGGTAGAAGAAGAGTCTTTGATCATTGCTTCACTAAGTACACAACCTTCTGCCCTCAAATAACCTTTTTCAGTTTTCCGATACTGTTACTTCCTTCATTTCAACAGTCTTTAAGCCTTTGAAATGACCAATGTAAACTTCTCTATTATACTGCAGCTCTTTTGTTTTGGTTTTAGGCCACAGAGCTGCTACTGTTGCACAAGATGTTCTCTCCCAACTTCTGTCCCAAAAGATCATACACTACAAAAAAAAAAATTCAGTAGGATTTATTTTGAAATAGATTTCACTGAGAAATTGCTACAAAGCATTGACAAAGATGACTAAGATTACAAAGAAACACATTGTATTAAATGTGAAATTGAACTTCAAAGACTGAAATATTATATTTTTTTAATATTTACTCCAATAATATTTGTTTATTTACTGTTTTTTTTTTTCTGTTTTTTTTTTACAGTGTTGGGACTCGAAACATATTGGCTGAATTTGAAATTACTTAGTAGCAAACTACTACTTTTCCTATTTTTGCCATTTGGCAGAAACAGTAAGAGTATTATGCTAGTATTCTGAATTAATCCATTGTTATTGGATATTATAGAGTGCAACAGTAGGGTTCTGTAAGTAAAAACTAAACTTTTGTTGAAGCAACCTGCTTGTATTAATTCAGTTTTTTTTTTTTTTTTTTTTATAAAAATGTTTAACAGGTATGTTATATATTGGCTTGGTTCATGGCTTGGTTCAACGCATTAACTTAGACTTTTTAAAAATCCCCATGGAAAAAATTAATGGAAAAAATACTTAGTATTTATGAAAAAAGTGGACGGGCACTAATTGATTCTGATCGGTCAATCGCCTCATCCAGTGGTCAGATATTTCTTAATATTCAATGCTGTCCTTGACGTTGTATATCAGACCGTTCATGCGGGTAACTGAAACTGTCGTGAAAATGACCACAGTATTAATATTATTCTAATATTGTTGCTTATGTGTTGGATTTACCATTTTTGCATCACAACAAATCCAACTTGAAACGATTTTATGTAAAACTAGCAAGAATGTAAAAACTACCTTTATTATATGCACTGAAATATGAGTTTACTCAACGTTCTTTACTTAAAAATATCTAACACCAATAGAATCTACCAAGTAATAGCAAGTTGTGTTAACTTAACATTTACATTGTAACGGGGTATTTATTCTTAGTGGAAGCTTTAAAATAATATCCCATCCACTACATAACATAACTGCACATTATTGATTGATTGGTGCAAGAAACATTCAGTCTCTCAAAATGTTCAGTCACTGCTCCAGAATCTGTGGTTTATGGTTGCTGTCTGAGCAGTAAGGTTATGGTTAATATATTCCAGAAAGGGTTTGCGCTAAATGACAAGCATTGTCCCACTCTCCTGCAGCTCTCTGGCAGTCAGGAGATCGGTGGTCCATGGCCGGCTTTATTATGCCACAGTGTGTGCGACTGCCTCCCACCGCACTTCATTAGTTCCCTGTGATACTTAAGCGCAAACACACAGTAGCTCTAAATAAAACAGCTCTGTGAGGGAGGGGGGTGTCTGAACAGTCTGTAGAAGTCCATGATCAATTGGCCCACGCTGGCATCTTGCATTTGACATCTTTCCTTGTTTTCAGACTCTTTCAAAAGAGTTGGCTACCAGAAAATCTGAAATTGAGATGATTTTAGACACATAAAAGCTTTTTCACCTGCTGAGAAACATAAGAGATGCATAAGAGTCAGCTAAAGGAATGCAAATCAGTCAGTTGAAAGAGTTTGTATTCAGTTAAATGCTTTCGCATCGAATATATTCTGTTTCTGTGGTGTTATAATGGAAATGTAACCCTGAAAGCAAAAAGGCAGACAAAAAAAAATTCACACAGGGTTTTAGTAACAATGCACAAAGGTCAGTGTTCGGATTGAGGGGAAAGTAAATAAATGTGATTGCTCCGAGGTTAATGGTGACACACAATATAATGGATTTGGTTTCAAAGGCAAGCTGACTGGTGATTTGACATAGAAATATAGGCTCTGGATTGAAAAAACAAAACCCATCCATCCATCCATCCATCCATCCATCCATCCATCCATCCATCCATCCATCCATCCATCCATCCATCCATCCATCCATCCATCCATCCATCCATCCATCCATCCATCCATCCATCCATCCATCCATCCTTCCTTCCTTCCTTCCTTCCTTCCTTCCTTCCTTCCTTCCTTCCTTCCTTCCTTCCTTCCTTCCTTCCTTCCTTCCTTCCTTCCTTCCTTCCTTCCTTCCTTCCTTCCTTCCTTCCTTCCTTCCTTCCTTCCTTCCTTCCTTCCTTCCTTCCTTCCTTCAAAAACTTTGAAGGTTTTCTTTTTTTTTTTTTTTTGGACAGCCAATTTTAGATGCCTGTCAAGTACCTGAGATTTTATAATATGCTAAATATGAATTTACATAAAATAAAAATGTGTAAATAACAAATTCATGTTTTGTGAATTTTTTTTTTTTTTTACCAAATAAGTTAATATTTGTATAAAATATTTTATAGACTATTCTATGTAACCCTGTTCTCTTTTAATAGTTTTTAATTTAATATACCAAGATACTTGTGTTATACTATACTACTAATAAGCTTATTCTACTATTCTACTTTATATACTAATACACTTATATTTAATACACTTATTTTGCCATTTCTATCACAATTTCATGGATTCCCTAATGTTCTTTAGTTTTCAGACTGTTAAGCTATCGACTTCAGAAGACACATATAGGGAAATATAGGGTTTATGTCATGTGGACCAGGTTTATGATACTCTTATGATGCTTCTGCATTGTCTGTGAAGTCTGAAAGCCTCAGTTCCAGTGGGCACTAATTGCAAGGAAAAGCTCAGTAAAACTCTTTGAAGAAGTCAAACAGGTTTGGAACGTCATGCTGGTGCGTAAATGATGACACAAATTTCATTTTTGCGTAAACTATTCCTTTTCAAATCCACCTCGTTTCTCATTGTGAATGAATTTCACCCTGTGATTTCATCAGGGATGCAGGCCTGCTGCAGTTCTTTCCCTTTTTCACCCTCCCTGAAGCCCCAGACAGACGCTCCCTGGAGACTTTTGCTTCCTAGTTTAAACCTGACACAAATTCCATGTCACAATGCCCAGAGTGACGGCGCTTGCAGGCACAAAAGCAAATATTTCCGTTTCTGGTCGTACCCAACCCCCTTTACACGTCCCTACCGACACCTGAACCCTCCCTTTCCTCAGCAGTTCCAGCACTGCAAGCCAGCCATTTGTCACAAAGTAATTATAGAATTATCGATTGGCGAGCAATTAACAGTCCCTCCCTCTTCTCTATTCCCCCCTCCCCATCTTTTAATTTGCAGTCAGACTGGCAAGAGCAAAAAAAAAAAACTTTAGGAGTAACACATTTAATCCCTTTGGGATTTCTCTACAGTCTTCAGATTAATAGAGGGACAGGGACAAAAGGCCTTTTTTCGCCTGCTGTCTGGCTGCATGTCTCCAGGCCCTGGCCCTCCCCGACAGCGTCTCTCATGCCTCCCACAGACTTGCATCCAAAAGCTCCTCGTATTAGCATTGTGATGAGATGTACTGTCGGATATCTGCTGAATTTGATAAACTCTGAGCGTGATGCAATATAAAGGAATGAGGCTGTAACTTCCCGAGGCTGTGTAATCCAACTGACCGTTGTGATCATTCGTGTGGGGGGAAGGGTATATGAGCATACTTATTACTTATGTGTATTGTGAATGCAGAGTGCTTTAAGCTCACTTTATTCTCACACTTGCATCATTTCAAATGGTTTTAGCTGTTACAGGTTAACATTCAAAGGTAATGATGACACAAAATGAGGAGATGTTGTGTTTTCTGTTTCTAAGGACATTGCAGAATGAGCATATTAAAAACCTACACACAAATAAAAAGGTTTTAATAATATTTATTTATTTATCTCAAAATAAATTAATTTAAAGTAGGCTTATATTGATTTGATGATAATAATACATTTTCATTCATTTGTTTTAAAATAGATTGATTTTAATATTGATTTTATAATAATAATAATAATAGTAATAACAATAATTTATTTATTTTAAAATTACAATTTAAATACATTTATTTTAAGTAATATATATATATATATATATATATATATATATATATATTAGGGCTGTCAAACGATTAATCGCGATTAATCGCATCCAAAATAAAAGTTTGTTTTTACATAATATATGTGTGTGTACGGTGTATAATTATTTTCTATATATAAATACACACACATGCATGTATATATTTAAGAAATATTTGCATGTATATACTGTGTATATATATTTATATTATATATAATTTATATTATATATAACTATTTTATATATAAATAACACATTTTTCTTAAATATATGCATGTGTGTGTATTTATATATAGAAAATAATTTTACTCCATACACACACATATATTATGTAAACACAAACTTTTATTTTGGATGCGATTAATCGCGATTAATCGTTTGACAGCCCTAATAAATAAATAAATAAATAAATAAATAAATAAATAAATAAATAAATAAATATATAAATATATATATATATATATATATATATATATATATATATATATATATATATATATATACACACATTTTTTAAAATAAATACATTTTAAGTAATATTGATTTGATAATTAATAATAATCATAATAATAATAATAATAATAATAATGTAATTTTAATTTTTTAAAATAAAAGTAATATGATTTGATAATTAATATTACAACGACAATAACAACAATATTACGTGATAACACCTATGACTAAACAACTTTCAAAAGTCGATTTTTAATGGCAGCGACAGTGTGAATGCAAAAGAACTGGGTTCTTTGTTCCTCGGATCATTTTTGGTCCATCAAAAGAGGTTTGAGTTGGTTTCTTATAAAACACTAAAAATCAATGAAAAAGCATTCCTTTCCTCTGTAAATGTCTCAAAATGCTATGTTCTAGCCAAATGATCAAATTATCCAAAAAAGGAAACCAATGTGTTTTAACTTGGCTTGTGTGTTTTTTGAACACTGAGGCAGAAACTTACTCTGATTATCATGTGCATACGCAATGATATATAAAGCGTGACAGATTCTTCCTACAAAAACACTGGAGGAACTTTTTTCAAATACATTTAAAATGATCTTCTGAAGACAGTTCAAGTGAAATATCAGCACATCTAACACAACTTAAAATAAGGATATAAAAAAAAAAACCCTCCAGAGCTGCATATTTTCTTTTCTCAGTAGCCTGTAACGCCTACTCTCACTTTTTCAGCCATGCCCAGATCAGCATGCAAAGAGCCAGCTAAGACTCTGGAAGCCCAAGAGCTGGCAGATATTAAGACTGGGATCGATTTCATGGAACATCACCTTGGTAACATATGGCCACAGCTGAGGAAGTTGATTTGCTTTCTGTCGTCCTTTATAACTCCAGTCTTTTCTTTTTTTTTCCCCCCCAAGTGTTTCATAGCATTCATTTTTTTCTTAATCCTTCATCTTGGCAGCCCAAGATGTGAGGTTTTATTTTGTTGACTATGCATACATTAGCTACAAAAACATTCTCACATTTGTCTTAATGTGTCATCTTGTGTGTTTACGTTCGGGCCTTTTGCACAGATAAAGATCTTCTTTCATATTATGTATTGTAAAAATCAATACTTTCATATTCATTGTAAAAATCCAAAGCGTGTGAAGGGAGACCTTATCAGGATAATACAATATCCCCTTGCACACACCCACGGTTGGAAGACACTAACAAACATGCAGTGAAAAGATTTCTACCATTGCCACCTGATAAATGAGAAATTTTTCAATATCCAGGAAGCTGATTACCAATTTACCGCTGTCAACTTCCATCTCTGCACCAATAAGGACGTTCTCTCAATGCATATGCCATCTTAGAGGATATTTCTCTACATATATTACAAATATGCTCTCTCAGCTAATGTAATAGAGCCCAATAGCCGGTGTGAATTTTAGTTTTCTGATTAATATGATGTCATGTACAATACTTTAAACAAGCTGCTGAGGAATTGCAGAGAGTGACAGGATTGCAGACGGTCAGGGTCATTTTGAAAGTGCTATTAGTCTATAACATTGAATAACAGTAGCGGGTAGTTGCAACACATTTTACTGTAACATCTGTTTGTTTGAGCTATTTTAATCTAGTTTTCACACATTTGTCTGCTACAAATTAATGTTGACTTGAGATGTATAACTTATCCCAAAGCTCTTTAAATGAATGTAAAATAGAAAGAGTCCTGTTGTTTCAACCTACTCCACTGGGTTTAATAGAAAACATGGACATCAATTTAAATTTAGCATATGCATACATATACATTAGGGCTGTAAAATCGATTAATCGCATCTAACATAAAAGTTTGTGTTTATAATATATATATACATACTGCAAACATTTTTTAGATGCGATTAATCGCAATTATTGGATTTTACAGCCCTTATATAAATGCATTGTGTGTGTGTGTGTATTAATTCAATTATTTAAGCATGCTAATTGAATTGCAAGGTGAAATAATTAAAGATTTAAATCTAAAATCTGTAGGCAAATGAAAAAAAATGCCATACATAAAACAGGGACTGACAATTCTAATAAATCAAAATAAGTTATTAATAAAAAATAGGCTGTGTATGGGCATGTAGTCACTTTCACAATTGTGAAATATTTTAAATTGTTTATAAATATATACTGTGCTCAGTCTTTGCGGGTCTAGTAGAAACAAATGAATAAAGTCATGTTACGACCCTGAAATGTCGTGTTGCAACTCTTGGCGAATGCTTTAGTAGGGAATTTTGTATCTGCTGATTAAGATGAAATCAGTTCAAAAGTGATCTGCATTATTTGTTGGCTGTCAAGAATCATAATTTAATTTCTTGTTGCTCTCTTATGCTTTTTATTTTAGTGCAATGAGCTGAATCAGCCTCCGTCAGATGGTCTGGCTAGTGGACGGATGGAAGAGGACTGGTGGGCTGGGCTCATCTCCGAAATATGAGGATATGAAGCAGTGGAGCTGGTTTTGTTCCAGTCGGGGCAGGTCCCAGGTGTGTCGCCCCCTCATCTGTCTACTCCTCTCTTCCTCCCCGTTCTCTTCCTCCATTCCACCAAAGGCCTCATTTTCTGCATGATTAGGCCTCCACCTGTCCTGCTCTTGGCCCCTGGCCCTCGCCCGAGCTCTGAACACACCGTCAATTAACACGAGCAAGTTTCTAGCTGAGTCACATCAAAATGAAACCGAAAAGTCGGGGAGAATGAAATTAAAATATGAAGTTGAAAGACTGGTAGGAGAGTAAGGCATTCATTTAGTCATACTTACTGTAACTGCACTTTTTGTGCGGCTTTATTAAAATCTTCAGCCGTAAACATGGTGGCTTTCTAATCTGGCTGTTTTCGAGCAAACATGCATTTGGTAATTAATTTTTTCAGTTCCATCTCTGATTAATCTGATACTGAAACCTGTCCATGTAATGCATAATAACCCTCATATTGCCAAAATATCATTTAGGCTTCTTTTGGCCCACAACCAAATTGCTAGAGAATGAAAGGACCTGCGCCAGGCCTTTAATTTCACCCCTGTATAATGAACCAATGAGCTAAACAATCTGGCTGGCCCTCGTTGTTGCAAATGTGACACCTGTTGTAAGTGGCATGACTTAGGAGTGCCAAAACACTTTTGTAGATTCACTCAGTCTTATCATTCTGATTTGTGTCATGGGAAACAAGTGAAAAGATAAAGGAGAACAACTGTTTTTGTCCAAGCAGAGACGGATGGTCTTGTCAAAGTTAGACTTGTTTGTCAATGAAGCGAAAAGCACTAGGTGTTTGTGTTATCAGGTTACAGAAAAGATAAGGAGATTGCAATTTATTGCAATTTATCTAGATGGAGTCATATTGAACTCATATGCTATATTCCAAACAATGGCTAAAATTTAAGTCATATTCAAAACTTGCCATGTTGCAATTGGCTGACACACATGAGGACCGATGACGTTGACATGGAGGGCAAGATTTAATTTCTTCACATGAAGCTGTTGTATGACTCATATAATATAGTACACAATTTGTATGGACCACATTTATAGTGTTTTCTTTTTTTGTTCTTTCTGGAGTTTGGCTTAACATCTCTTTTTGTGTTTGGGACAACATGAAGGTGGACTAGTCCTAAATAAAGGTTGAACACAGGGCTTGGGAATGTTTGGGATAGTTTAAGCAGATAATTAATAACTAATTAGTAAGTGAAAATTACTTTAAGCTGAATCAGATGCTATTTAAACCATTTAATTAGAGTGTTAAAAAAAAAAAAAATCAGTAAAAGGAGGGGCTGCCGACATCAATTGTCTTCTATCTACTCAAAAAGTTTCTCTCAAAGGAAGTTCTACCTGTCAGTGAAGTAAATGAAATGCTACTTATCTACATTGTTGCCTTGAAAGCTGTTTATCTTTCGTCTGCAATTCAAGTCAACTCTGTTTGGCTTGCTTATCGTCAAAATTAAACATGCACAGAAATATTAAAAGGTCATTTGCCTTAATGAAGCCATAAATAATTAAGTCAATTATAAGACGAACGCTGAAAAGAAGATTGAGAATGATTTTAGCATAAGATAAGAACAAAAAAAAACTAATTCATAAAAGATAAAATCCCAACATGGACAACCACTAAAGTTCACCTCTGTAAATGCCTATTATTGTCCATTATAAAAAGTAATTAGAAAAATGCATTTTAAACAGCCTTCATTACAAAACAGCATAATATTTGTCATTATTGTTATAGTTTCAAACATACAGTATTATGTAACATTTCCACCAGCCACCAACGGAGGGCGATGTGTCCCATGAAATGCATGTATTCTCTCCATCTATGAGGCTAAATGGAAAGAATGAACCAATATGATTTTTTCCCCCTGCTGATAAGCTGCTTCCAGATTACCATACGTTCATAATATGTCCAGAAATTGTTGATGAAGTCCTTATTTCTTGACTGTATGATGTATGTTCTGTATTTATGAAGGTCTGTAGCATAAATAGGTTGGCATTTTCCTTTGACCTGTATTTTCTGAGCTATGACGTATTAACAACATCCATGAAATCATATGCTGCTATGAAATCATTAGCTGAACCACAAGGAATGCCTTTCTTTATTACCTATAGCACTCAAAAAGAGCTGTCAATGTCCTCATAGCAAAATGTCAACTAGCACGCTTCAGAATCCCAAAGGATGAAGCTATAGAGAGATGAGTTATGTTAAATAGCCTACAAAAACTGACAGATAAATTTTTTTCTTGATGTGTGTATATATATATATAGATACTTTACAATTACTATAGGGCTGAGCTAGATTTTTATTCATGTTTTTCTTCTATATATATATATATATATATATATATATATATAAGATGCTCAATGTTAACTATAAGCTGTTGATAAGCAATCATAAACATGTTTTTTGAATCCAATTTCATAACTGCAACCAGAACGTTTCAAACGGGTAATGTCGGGTAATTTCGATCCTTTCTATCTCTGCTGAATTTACGAGCCCCTTTTGCACCAGACAAGCTTAGATTTCTTTCAAGTAAATGCCAACCCAAAAAAGAGACCCAAGCGTGTATACGCAATCAATATTTGTTCTCAAAAGGCCGTGATGTTCTGACGTCTCACTTTTTTGTGCACTCGACGCTTTGATTTGTGTTTATCGCAGAAGGCCAGATCTCATAGAAGAACAGATCGTGCACGGTGCGAAGCAGAAGGAGGGAGGGAATGGAGTTAAATTAAGGATAACATTGGACTGACAGTGATCAGGGCACCTCTCGTTAAGATCCTCGGCTCTGTGACGTGAGAAGGGCTGACGGCGTGATGGGGAGGGGGAAGGCGGCAGTAAAAAGTTTTCCGAGCCGTCGTCCCCCTTCAATTTGCATGCTTAATGATGCTGAGCAGGAGTTAATAGTGGGTGTAATGGCTTCTGACTGACCGGGCTCTGGAGTGGACCACGGGCTGGGCCACCGGAGCAGGGGTGGGGAGGGGTTAACGCACCATACGGCTCCTCGCTCGCTCTCTCTCTCCCTCTCCCTCTCCCTCTCTGACTCTCTCTGCTGTCTTTGGTGAGATAACAGAGCTTGCCGCTGTGGCCTTGTCTTATTAAACATGTTATCATTGCCTGTAACCTTTCTCTCCCCTCCCTTCCTTTTCAAAATAGAGGAAAAGCTGCCTTTGTCTGTTTTTATTCAGGGACCTATCTGACCCACCGCGAGAGGAAAAAGAGACCTGAAAGAAATCAAATGGCAATTCCTGTCTACATTAATGTGGTCCTTTGTTCTGAGAGGGACGCCTTTGTGAGTATTCGGTACACTTTGTCCGTTTAGTCAGGTGGTGGATATACTCAATTGTCAGCAGCATGTCCTCTGTGTAGATACAGCCATCTAAACACAGATCAGCCACTCCAAATCACACACGAAATACAAGCAAAGGAAAACTCGTTCTTAGATAAGCACTAAAGGGCAAAGTTCAGGAAAACCGCTGTAATATTGAAAAGATAACGATATTGTCTGTAGAACGCTTGTGGTGTGAACATATTTCTTTTTCTTTTTTTCAAGGAGGCATAAAAATTCTGCACATAAAGGGATAGTTCACCCAAAAATGAAAATGGTTCCAAACCTGTATGAATTTCTTTCTTCTGCTGAACACAAAAGAAGATATTTTGAAGAATATGGTTAACCAAACAGTTGATGGACGACCCCGTTGACTTCCATAGTAGGAGAAAATACAATGGAAGTCAATGGGGTTCATCAACTGTTAAGTTTCCGACATTCTTCAAAATATCTTGTTTTGTGTTCAGCAGAAGAAAGAAATTCATACAGGTTTGGAACAATTTGATGTTGAGTAAATGATGACAGAATTTTCATTTTTGGGTGAACTATCCCTTTAAACATGTTTACAGCATTGCACTTACATTGGATTTTTCCAGAAGTTTTAGAGGCAGAAATGAGCAGTTTGTAGAGCTTATCTTCCATACAGATTGTGTTGTTCAAGCTGCAAATACCAGCAAACCTGTAACTTATACATAATACACGTTAAAAATACCATTTAGACCAATGGTCTTTTCCGTGTATTATGTAAACGTTACAATTTTATCAAGTCAAGTCACCTTTATTTATATAGCGCTTTATACAATACAGATTGTTTCAAATCAGCTTCACAGTGATAACAGGAAAATGATGCATTGTGGCTGTTGTTCAAAAGAAGAAGAAGAAGTTTTATTTATATAGCGCCCTTTCTGTAGCTCAAGGTCGCTTTACATTGTACATTACAATACATTTGCACACCCATTATCCAAAATACATATTAAATGGATATGTTTTTAGCTGAGTCTTGAAGGTAAACAAAGTTGATATATTACGAAATGTAATTTCATCATTTAGGAGCATTAACACTAAATGAACTTCCACCTACTGTGGACAACCCGAAAATGAGGAATGGACAAAAGACCAAGTTCAGATGATCTAAGGGACCAGGCAGGGCAGAGGGGTGGAGTAGATCTGACAGAGATGGAGGTACAATACCATTTAATACCTAAATCTTAGAAGTAATATATTAAAGTGAATACGTGATGCCTGCACTAACCAGTGAAGATCATGCAGTGGAGGAGTAATGTGAGCAGAACGCATGAATGTTCAGCTAAAGTCATGTGCATCTCCTTTCCATAGACTTCAGTTGTACATTACTGTAAACGCAGTCTTTCCTTGTTTTTACAAATTAAAGTTAGTCTTATTTTCTTTGGTAATCGATGAGCATCTGTGGAGTTTCATAACTTGCATTGAACCTATAACATTACTTTAAAGTGAATAAAGTGCAAATAATAAGCAGAAATTGTGTTCGGAATAGGATAAGGGGTCAAAACACTTCAGCTAAAAAATATTTGAGGTAATCTCAGCTGATAGCTTCTTTGTTTTGTATTCAGTTAATAGGTATCACAATTTGAATGATTCAAAAGCCTCTCTGGCATGATGTGACTGATCGTCGAACAGCTGTGAGTCACCGTGACCAGTACCCATAATCCACTGCGATACACGTTTTCCACTTTAATCATAATTGCACACATGTGCTCAAAGAGCAAATATCAGTAATGTGTACCCTTTCTGAATGGTTTTGCACCTCAACTCTCAGTGCATGTGTGTGTGTGTGTGTTATATCCCCTATCACAGCTGTTAATGTATTTCAAACATCATTTCAGTGTTGATTTGTTTGCCATGTGCTCTGGCACATAACTGCTCCAGGTTGGCATTGCCCTACCGGACCCCGGTGCCAGCACGGCTGGCATGACAGCGGTCGTTCCTGATGGCCACAGGTGCAGTTGTGGCCAGTCTCTCTCCTCCAGGTGTAACCTCACTGTTGAGTGTCACTCTGAGAAGCTTCCATCTGCTGTGGAAAGTCGTGTAGATCCCAACCTCTCCTGTCTGCTCTCCTCCTCTCTTTTATCTCTCTCGTTTTGACATTCGTACAGAGGCTGATGTCCGTTTATCCACCAGATTTAGCACATGTACAGGACATAAAGCAGTTTTACACTTAATACGCTCTACTAGACTGTTTTTAAAAATAACCATATCCGAAAGAAATGTCACATAGAATTGTTTTAAAATCTCAATCGTTTCCTTGACAGCAATGAGATTGCGTGAAAAATGTATTACTTGCTTTAATTTCTTGTTTCCCAGTAATCTCACACGTGAAAACAAGTTGTAGAAGACATCTCAACAATCTCTTAAACCGATGAACGTGATTTCACCAAGTGCAAAATGTTCCTGGATCAACATCTTTTTTGAACCTGGAACAACATTCCAATTAACCAATTAGATTTGTGGGACAAGTTTACAGTTTATGCTAAATTTAGGCTTACAACCAGGGTTTTTAGGGATAAGTTATAGGTTTAGGGGTAGGGATATGGTTAGGACAAAATTTTCGGACGGGAAGGTTGATCCAGGGACATGTCTTGGCAAAATCAAAATGCAGTCTAAGGTTGGAGATATGAACTCCAAATTATGAAGACCAAATTATCTGACGTATGCTATTCACATGTATTCCATAGCACTATATTCTTAATGAACATCAAAATAGTCTAATAATATATATATATATTTATTTATTTATAAAATAGATATATTATATTATAATATTATATTATAATAATAATAATAATTAAAATATTTATTTATTTTTTCAATTATTTTTATTAATACTTTGTTTGTATTTTAGGTTTACATTTAGGAAATTTGTATTTATGTTTTTATTAGGGCTGTCAAATGATTAATCGCGATTAATCGCATCCAAAATAAAAGTTTGTTTTTACATAATACATGTGTGTGTACGGTGTATAATTATTTTCTATATATAAATACACACACATGCATGTATATATTTAAGAAATATTTGCATGTGTATACTGTGTATATTTATATTATATATAATTTATATTATATATAAATATTTTATATATAAATAACACATAAAACATTCTTAAATATATATATGCATGTGTGTGTATTTATATATAGAAAATAATTATACACCGTACACAGACATAAATTATGTAAACACAAACGTTTATTTTGGATGTGATTAATCGCGATTAATCGTTTGACAGCCCTAGTTTTTATATAATCTTCAGAGCTATGAACAAACAATTGTGAGCATGGTGAAATGATCCAACGCTATCTCACAACCAATTCGTACGAATTTGTACGAGTGAGTAAAAGGTGGTTAATTCGTACGACCTCACTCGTACGAATTCGTGTGATTTGTCTAATCTAGTTTAGGGGCGGGGTTAGGAGTAGGTCATTCGTACAAATTCATATGAATTGGGCAACTTGTAAAATATGTATGATTTAGCAAAAATTTTACGAATTCGTACGAGTGGGGTCGGATGAATTCGTACGAATTAGCCACCTCGAAAAATGTGTACAAATTGCAGATAATAAGAACTGCTGAAAATACTTGGCTAGAAAGCTTTTGCAAAGCAAATGCATACAAACAGCAATGAAACTGATAAAAGAGCATCATTACTGCATCGTTTTATTATGGTGACGTGAGTCCATGATACAGCATTGCTTTCACCTTTGTAATTTACAAGTGCACAGCGATCCCTTGTTGTCATCTGTGGTTATGAGCTTCCTGTAGGAACAGATATAAGGGCAACAAATGTTCTGCGTCAACATGCACGGATAGACTGGAGCGGCATCAGAGCTCAATGGAAAGAAAAAAAACAAGAAGTGATCTTATAATGAGTGCAGCTCTTAAATTAAAGAATTGCGTGCTGTTTTTCTTGTCGTTCCTCAACCCTGACCTATGCTATTGTCATCCCATAATAACATTGTTTTTATGGCAGTGATTCATCACTCACCCAAAAGGTAATACAATACTGAGGACCTACAGGCGGCACAATTAAGTTTGTGTTTGACAGTGGGAGATGCTTGTCTCCCTCGCACACTTGCATACTTAATACAAATTCCCCTCCCACACCGACCAACGTCTTTGAGACTCTCAGTCTGCTCTTTTAAGTCAAGGATGGTCTAAAATAAGATCAGTGGTTGACCTTGTCATTAGCATGTTTTAGATATTCAAATTATGCATAATTGCAAATGTTAGACGGATGAAACATTTATTCTAATATGGTCCAGATGAGTCAATACTAAATCTCAAAACATGATATTACAGTTTGGTAGGCTAATAGTTATTAATAATATTTCAAACAATATTGTTTTCTGGTTTCATCAGTGTGAATTACTATTGTTTCATGTTTAATATTTTTCCCGTAATATGCTTAATGTTATGCAGGTGCGTATGGAATCAAGGTCATGCAAGGCTCCTTGGCTCACATCTTTGGCGAACCCATCATCCTATACTTTTAGTGATTGACTTGGCTAAAATTTTTTATGAAAGTACAGTAGTCAGCATTTGAAGTGTTTTCATCAAGGTTGTACATACATTTGGAACAATACTCGTTGTCTTAGGACAACTTTGATGAACTTTTTTGATCCACTTCAAATGTTGACTAGAGTAGTATTTTGCCATGCTATTTAATGTGTGATTGCTTAAAAATATTAATTTACTTACTGATGATTAACTTTCTCTACTCTGTATGTGCTAAGAGTCCTGGGTCAGGCTATGGGATTTTCTCCAAAAGTCAGTGCAGAAAATGTGAGTCTATAGATTCAATGTATACTTGGTCGTTGTTTTAGTCCAAGGGCACGTCTTCGCTACGTCCCGACAGAAATGCATTTAAGTCCATTTTTTGTATTCCCTTCCCTAGCTAACTTCCATCTGTCTAGTTCACTTGGATGTACGCCATTGTTTACTTTGCACGAGTTTAATTGTGTTTAAATGGAGCACCCTAAGCACTTGATCACTTGGAATCTGCAATGGGGCAGATGGACCCTTATTTTTCCAGTTGTTTTCCCTTATGAATTTGTGTTACACACCATTATATTGGCCTGTTGGAGAAAATATAAAAAAATTACACAAATGAAAATGATAACAATACTATAAACTATAACTGTCAGCTTGAGGTAGCTACAAGTATCATCCGGTTAAATATCAGAATAACTAAGAGCTGTGTGGGGTGGGGGTAAATTAAGCGTGATCTACTGTGATGTCACAATCGTTTTGCATTGTGGTCTATGGATCTGCCTGAAGTTTACATATTGGGTGCTTCTCATTTCATATTTGAGCATCCTTGTTTTCTTTCCTCACTTCCTTTCCGAGCGTCTTAGCTCCACCCCCCTTAGGATGCGAGGGAAGGATACATCTGTGTATCCTTGCTCATGACTCTCTTTAGGAAGCTTCCTCAATCCTTGTTCCTCGACTTCTCGCAGTGCAATTAGAGAATTGATATGTCCTTCAAGATGGCCAAGTTCGATTGGTTTGCGGGTCACGGGCTAGAGGACGGAGGAGCGAGGAAACGAGGAAGCATCAATTTAAGTAATGAGAGGCACCCATTGAGGAGACTTGCTCCCTCTGTCAAAATCGGGGGATCGAGGATCTGTCCAAATAAACTTCTCTCGCCCACGTGATGAAGTTGATCGCACTTCAAAATGGCGGTGGGTATTCCCGCGAGGGGAAGTGCTTAGGGAAGTTTGCGAGTGTATGTCTAAAAGTAGAGTTAAACGCAGCCTAGCATAATTTTTTTTGGTCCTCCACGAGAGGTTTCGTCACATCTGTGATGTTGACCAATAGGAGCTGTATTCGTACAGAGCTTTCAAACATGGCGAAACGAAAGCAAGGCAATGGTATTGTTGCTGAGGTGGAATTATGCAATGGAGGAAAGTTTTGTGGATATTTTACCTCAAGTTCTCTTTGAAGGATTGACAGCCCATACTGCCCTCTTCATGCAATCCAGGAACGTGTCCACTGTCAGGTTTTCTTTCTTTTTTTGACTTTTCTGATGACAAGACAGCCTGTACAAAACATGCCGCTTCGGTAGCCATTGTTTTTTATGCCCTTGTTTTCAGAAGTCAGTCCTTAGTTCCGCCTTCTCGATGACATCATGCACATCGTTAAAGACGGCAAGCGATGATTGGTCAGGAAGCACAGTGTAGTCTGAACACAGAGTCAAAATTGTTTAATCTGACAAACATATTGGAACCCGGCATTAAGGTGGCAACCTGTCAAGTTACAGAAATATATATATTTTAAAGAACTATCAGCCTGGCAAGCCAGACCTACATCAAGATGTTAGGTCTGGCAACTCACCAAAGACACGGCTCAATCCGAGGGGTGGGATAAACGGTCCCTCTGCACGCAATAGGACAGCGCTTCAACCAACCAGAGCGTTTTCCCAACAGCGGAGCTAACGTTAGTTGATAGATTCAACTTTTGCCATATCTGGCCGGCAAAACTACGAACACATCTTCCTTTTTTAAGAATGACTGTGTGACTGTGAAGTGCTGTTCTTTGTTCTTTTCTCAAAGAAAAGCTTAACTCCAAGTCCTCCAGAGTCGCGGCCAAAGCCGATTCGAAAGACCGCTGTTCGTCATCAGCCATTCTTTGTTTTCAAGTAGCAGGGAATTCACGCAGAACCGTCACAACTGTCGTCATTATGTTAAGCCTGCCCACCGACTCTATACACGATGTGATTGGCCTGACCAGAGTTTGGTTTTTCCAGCTCGAAAGTCAACAGAGAGTTGCTAGACTACCCTGGAAGCAAAATAAATTTAGCTGCCGCTAGGGTGCGTCTAGATTTCTAGGCTAAAGAACTATAGTAGTAGTAACTAAAGTTAATAAGTAACTGAAATGCATTTAGACTGCCAAGTTGTGTTCCATTCTTTTGCACTTCATCAAGCTGGTTTTAAACATATGAATGTAACACTTATGGTGCAAATGGCTGAAAAAAACAAACAGCCAAATAGAAAAACATAAAAAAGAATTGTTTAAAGTGGCGACTATTATATCAAACTGTATTTACTGTAAACTAATTTTTTAATACAGTGAGTGAATTTATATCACAAGCGATGTTTGGTGGCTGTAACAGTGCTTTAAAAGAGGATGAATTTAGCAGTTTATAGCAAGTTAAAGCACAAAACGCTGTCGGCACGCTAGACTCTTCTCTGAGAAGTTGCCATCAAAGCACTGGTGCAGACATACAAAAGTTGACAAATCAAATCAAAATGCCCAAAAATGTCAAACTAGTCAACAACACTAGACGACCTTAATCTTGACACTTTCCTAGCATTTATGCTCTATAAGAGCGTTAACAACTGCTGAAAACAGGAAGTGGCAGCCTCTTGGACAGACTTTCTCTTGTTTTTGGTGCAGCTGCACTCAGCGATAGCATCCCTGCCAGTCGTCCCGTGCCTCTCCTGTCCAACCGTCCCCGCGGTCCCACGCCGGGTCCGTGTCCAGACGCATGCGAGCGTGTGTCTGGCCGCATGGCGCGGCGTTGTGTCCTGTGGCCCTGTGCTCCCGTCATGTGAAGATGAATGGAGCTCTGTCACTTGGGCCGCTCTTCAGAGGCCCGCGCTCTGCGTGAGGAAAGTGCCAGTCATTAACGGCGGAGGCAGGATGAAAAATGAGTTAATTTACGGACAAGTCCTGCGAGAAGGGTAACGTCAGTGTCGTCCGCTCCTTATCCACCCCTCCCTCTTCGATCTCTCTTTTTCTCTCGCTTACTGTCTCTCTGTCTCTTTCACATTCTCTCTGTTTTACTCTCCAACTGGGCACCGGAGGGAGGGAGAATTACTCAGCAGATTTTTGAAAGAAGTGGCAGGGAAGTGGCCTGCGGTAAGCGAGATGAGGAGAAATGGAGGAGGGGTGGGGAGGGTGACGGGATAAGACAGGGTGTTAATCAGACAGGGTTTTGCCAGATGAGAGCTTATCCCTTGCCTTTACAGCAGCAGTGCATGACATGGGCTGTCTACTTCACACCTTAGACATTATGGCCCAAAGCCACCTTTGCAATCCACCCACGCTAAGTGTCATGAGCACGACACATCTTGTAAATCACCAATGGTCCACAGTCACCACTACTTTTAATGTGAAATAGTTTATTAGGGATGCCAGTAGATTAAAATAACCACAATGATTTTTTTTTTCTATTGTAATGAATCATCTCCTTTTGAGGAATGTGCACTGCCCGCAGGAAATTACCTATTATTTTTATTTATTTATATACATATAAATACTTTTAGACCACTAAACTTAGTGATTTCTATCAGGATGTGAAGAGATTTTCAACCAGCATAAATCGCCTACCCTGCCTTTAATACAATTAAAATGAGTATTGTTGTGACTGTGGAGGTTTTGATTTGATCAGAGGTGGTACTTGGCATGAAACGTTTGACAACCACTGTGCTTATACACTTTTAATTCCTTTTGAATAAATGACAACAGCATTATATGTAACAAAAATTATTTTATTGATATCACCAGGAATTAAATGAGCCTTTGATTTGCTCGTAGCTGATATTTCATACCTGTTGAGCTCTGATAATAATTCAATTCAGCCATGCAAGTAATTTGTTTGTAATGTTTATCTGGCTTTGTTCTGTAATGGAAAAGGGGATTACCAATTATAAAGTGAGAAGAATTCAGCTGGTCATGTGATCTTAACATGGTGGCCACCATGGTAGAAGGAAGAGAAAAACGGCTTTGTCTAGGCTGCTGATATGGCAGAAGTCTTCATCTCATGTGAGTGTACTTTACACGTTTATCAAAAGTGCTGTTTCTTTCTTTCAGTGTACCACGTTTTTAATTAGAAATACTGCACTTTTAAAAGTCCAGTTTATATTAAAAATAAATTAGCTGTCAAAAGGGTTTTTCCCATCACCAACAATGAACGGAACGAAACAACGGTGTTCCATGAAATATGTACAAAATAGAGCATGGTACTCTTAAAAAATGCAATACTTTTCTATTTAAAAAAAATAATAAAAATGAAAGGAGGTGCTTAACCTTTATCAAATGTTGATCGTCAAGCGAGGTCAAATGTTGTTTTATTACTTGCTAGTTTTAGACCAAATGTAAATTAGCTAACTTTAATGCTAGCTTAATTTTATGTTCAATATATATATATATATATATATATATATATATATATATATATATATATAATTGTTATAATATATAAAACATGCCTCTCAACAAAATTGCAATATCTTCTTATGTCAGATAAAGTAAACGCATTTACTGTGTTAAATAAGTTAATATTTTGTCAGCCCTATAAAATCACATAATACTGAAGATGGGATCTTGCTTTTCAGTCTTCCTCTAATCACAGCTCAGGCTTGATGTGTGCAAACATTCCCATCAATACGAGCTGTCAATTGATGTTTTGCTATATTACTTGGCGCTGAGTCTAGAAGACCTGTGGGGCTTCCCTGTCCTGTAGTCACCCAATCAAAAATATTTACGATCCATCATGGTTCTTTTTATTAGATTGTGGTTTGAGATTTCACCCTGCCAGAAGGTCTCATAGATATAGTAGCGAGTAAAAAAAACCCTGAAAGATATTGAAAAACTGTTGCTGCACTGCGTTGAAGGACGTTTTGGCATTGTGTAGTTGTAGATCATCCGGTTGTTTGGTCTTTTAACCAACTTTATATGCGTTCCATTTTCATTAGTCACCTTATAATCAAAGCTTACTAAACACTGTAGGCCTACACTATATGGCAGCTTTTTATACCTGTTCTCAGATAGGGCTAGCCTGGGTTTCCCCATGCTGCCTTGCGCGCAGCGTGATTTTATTCACGCTGCTAGGCAGCCTGGACACCATGGACCAGATTTTCCCCTCAAAAAGGGAACCAATCACAGAAAGGGGAGGGAGCAGCAGTGATGACGACGTCTATGCGACACACCGAAGCAGTTTGTTTATATCTATGGATCCAACATGGCATCAGACGCGAAGTTACCTTTCGATGCAGCCTTAGATAGTGTTTTAAGTAGTTTAGAATGCAAGTTTATTTCGTCTTCTTCCTCGTCGAATTTCTGTCGCTCTACATACGTCATCTGGTATAATTGAAACGATTGGCTATGAGCTACTTGAAACGCATTTGATAGACATTCGTAGCGCCCAATAAACGGCTCTGGGCATTCGTAAACCACGCCTCAAATACGAGAAAATGAACATGTGGTTCCCAGACCACGTCTGAATGAGAAGAGGTCTGACGTTAGCCAGGCTAAGATAGGGCTACAACGCACATCAACTTTGTTGAAATAAGTAAGACTTGGTAATGAATTTTGATTTCTGTATGAACATCCACGGTTAGTGAATGTGTGTGTATGTGAGAGAGTGAGAGAATACTTTAATAATCCACTGCAATAATAAGACACCTTTTAAAAGGTATCGAAGTGAAGACAGAAAGAAGGTGTGTTGGGTTTTGTGTGTGCTGGTGTTCCTGTGTAATTTAATTTTATACATCATAAACGCCAGTGAGCGCTGTAGTCAGGCGTGTTCCACCACTGTGGCGGAAGCTATAAATTAAAGTAGAATGTTTCTTCTGCTCTGAACCCTTTCCCCCCCCTTATTCACTTCACTTGGAGAGGAAGTGAAAAGTGAGAGAGAACAACGGAAACGTATTAATGCGGGAGAACGATGGTGCTTAGTTTTCAAAATAAATGAAGGAGAATGGAGATGATGAGGGAGATAGGAGATCTATTGCAAAAACTTGGCTTTCCAAATACAGGCTGTGTGACTCTCGTCATAATATATTCATGAATCCTGACTGCATTTAATTTTATGATTCTCTTTCATATGTGACTCCTCTCATTTAAAGTCTCTTTGTAGAGTGATCCAGTTTACGAATAAATCATACTGCGGCGTCTCACCCAGAACTAGATTGCGATTTATTCCAGAGACAGAAGGAAAAATAAAAGGGCAAAGGGGAGTGGGGTAAGATGTGCCGCCTCCCCTAAATCTAGCAAACTGTGCAGAATTGTTGTCATGTCACCATAGATTCCCATCATTTACAGCTGCCTGTGACTGAGTAAAAGCTTTTTTTTATGCTAAAACTGTTTTTGCATGTCAGAGGAAATTTTCTACATGACGGGTAGAATTCATTTATGCCAAAGCAAATTTTCCAGGTCTAAAAATATAAAGCATGTAATTGTATTGGTGATGTATAAAACCATTTGGATAAAGACACAGTTAACGCAAAAAAGTTAACTGTGGGGTGAAGTGTAAAAGATAGTTTGGGGGTAAGCTGTGCCATTAGCTTAGCTAATATTGATATTGACTTTTTCATTCAAATGTAGAAAATCCTGTAACAAAATGTTGAATATTATTTCATCTTATTTAAATATTCTGACCCACTTTAAGTACATAGTAGTTAAAGACACCAAATATAAAGTAGGTGGGACCAAATAACATAAAAGGTGGTCATTATTAGCATTTACAAGGTAATCTGTCACAGTAACATGGAGGTTTTTTGCTGTTGTAATGTTTATTTTTGTACTGTTGATTCATTTCTAATCCTACATTTTGTGTCTCCTTGGCCTCCTCTGAGAAATCGGCGCTGCACTTTTATAGACTGCGGGATAGAAACTAGCATTTAAATCTATTTCCCTTTTTTAATTAATGATTCTCGTAGTGAGAAGCACATCTCTGCTTAATGATCAAGCGCTGGGGAATCCTCTGTGCTATCTCCAATTTCTGCCATCTACCGGAGGTTCACATTAAACGTTAATAGGATGTCAACTATTGATTATAGTGTAAATAACCTACATTACAATACAGAGGCCTTTGATTTTCTTTTACCTCTCATTACGCCTCTTTTCTGGCTGCTTTTTATGGTGCCATTTTCTTTTTTCACCCTCATCTGCTTTGTTTTTTTATAACTCTATCTCTCTCGCAGGTGTTCTTGCCTGATGCTTTTCAACCTGTAGAAATATTTTGCGATTTTTTGCGATCTTTTAAGATCTCTCTCTTCTGCTGTGCTGTGTATTAACATCTCTCACAGTTTTTGTCGTCTCACCTCAGGTATATGTTGAGCTCTTTTAAACTTTATGTCTCAGGACGGTATCCAAGTCCTGCTGTCATTTACTACAGACACTCATTTTGACTCATCCCTCAGTGAGTATATGCTTCAAAAGCATTACAGCAAGTACACTTATAATGGAAGCTCAGTGTGCAAGTGGGCAGCTCTGTGAATAAATGTGTAAAATATGCAGTTATCACACTGTTTCATATGGAAGCCCCTTTATGCCCAGAATTAAAATTAAAACACATATGACATAAGACACATATGGAGATATAAAATCACAATCACTTTCACCATGACACTAAAACATTACACAGTATTATCATGAGACTGGTGTGATGGAATAACTTTTATATGCTAAATAATATCCAGTCTTTCAGTCATTTCATTTATTTATTTATTTAGCAGATGCATTTTTCCATATATTTATACTCTGCAAAAAATGATATGATCTATAGTCATAACAACATATGTTTTTACATTACTTTAACTCATCAAAATAAGATTCAATTTTCAACTTTTTTAAGTTGAACTTTTTTTTCAACTAATTCTTTTCAATTTAAGTTGAAACGACTTATACAGCCAAGTTGATTGTACTTACTTTTTTCAGTGAAATAAGCGACTTACAAATGAGGAACATTGTGTATTTTCATGAGTTATGCAATAGTTAAAAAGAAAAAGATTTTCAGTGAATAACTCATTATGGCTCCAGAAGACTTGCAATATAGTGCACAAGTCACATGGACTAATTTTCATACTTTTTGAAACTTGACATCCATTAGTCTCCATCTTTGTGCACAGTATGGAAAAAATCAGCGTGAACAGTGTGATAAACATCTCCCTTTGTGTTCCACAGAAGAAAGACAGTCATGTGGATTTGGACTGACATGAGGGTGAGTAAATGATGAAAGAATAATCTTTTTTTTTTAAACAATTTCTTAAAGTTGAAAGCGCAAAAATATTCTGTCAAGTGAGTAGACTTTTTACTGTGTAGAAAATACTGTATTGGAATTTATTTAAAAATAAATAATACATTAAATATTATATTTATTTACTTGTTAAAATGCAATAAACTTTGCAAAGTTGAAGGTGAAACTATGAAGTATGTCATTTAATTTTTAAAAAGGTGAAGTGTGCATTAATTTCTGTCCCACTAGCGAGCTATAAATAATTAAAAAATAATGATAACAAAATGATTGTTTCGAACACTCTATTTGATGCTTCTAGTGGGGCAGAAAATACACAGTGCATATTTAAAATATATTACTTTTCAATCAGTGACTTTAAGTCAATCTTTCCCCCCTCATCTCTCTCTCTCTCTCTAGTGTGGTGGCATTAGCGGAGCAGCTGTGCTTGGTTGCTGTGTGTCAGTGCTTGGTGGCCTGCTATGCAGTACAGAGACACAATGGCATAAATGATTATTTATGATCTGTCACCTTGCATCTCCAGACCTATCAGCACAGAGATTCATTAGTGTAACAGACTGTGTGCCACTTGCGCACGCACACACATGCTACAGTACGTCTCCTCAGGCCCATACCTTCTTGTTTGCATGATCGGTGCTGTATTCAGTAATTGTTCTTAATCACCTCATGCTCTCAGCTTTCTGGAAACGATTGAAGGCCTAATAATTTAGAGCTGATTCCATAATATAACATTTGTCTGATGGAATCAGCTCAGACGCTAATAAATGACAAAATCTGACACTCCTCCATATATCCGGATGTAATGATGGTGCTGAAGATGTCTCTCATTTGCCACTGAGACATTTTCAAACATGAAATTAATGACAGAAGGTTGCACACATGACCGTCTCCAGCGGAGCTCAGCTCATTTGAAGTCCACATATGTTGTTATCTCTCACTGTTTGCTGTTGTGCTTCGGATGAATTCTAGAACATTCTTTCAGGGATCACTGGTTATTCCATTAAAGCCAGTGTACCAGAATAAACAGAGACACTCAGATACTAAAATGGGATTTCTTGGAACTTCAGATATTCCAGTCATAATCAAATTTTTTTTTTTTTTTTTTTGCTATCTATGTTGAACTAATGGCTGAATACTCTCTAGCGATTATCATGCAATAGAACTCTATGGTTGGGTTCCGTTCATTGATTTTCTCCATTGAGAGACTGACTTTAACGATAACATAACCTTTCAAGACAGACCTACCATGAGTGTTTTTGAGCAGTATGCGTCTGTAAGAGCCACATGTCAGTGTGATTTCCAGTTTTAGAAAACGTACACCAGAAACACACTTTGCTTAAGAAAGATCCACAACACAAGCTCAGTTGAGGCTGCTAGCTCCAAAGGATTGTGAATGACATAATGTGTTAAATTTTCCATATATTACTACTACTACTACTACTACTAATATATCATTTATTATATATATATATTTCTAATAATACATTTCTTTAAATACTTCACAATAAACATAAAGGTGAAGTACTGTATGTCAGTTCTGTCCCAGCAAACTATAAATGACTTAAATAACGATTATTTATTTCAAACATATTTTATGCTGCTAAAATATATTTCAAATATATTGCTTTTTACATAATTCACAGTGCTTTATGGCATGAGTATTTCATTTCTTCATAAATGAATGTATAGTTTTGTACCTTTTTGCTACTTTTTTTTTTTATGTAATATTTGTTTCAAATTTGTTGTGATTAATCCTACATTGGTTTGGTTCATTGATTCAATGAACAGATTTTTTTAAATCCTATGGAGAAAATGAATTCGAAAAATACTGCTAAAAGTAGGTGGTCACTGGCTTGCCCATGTATTGCACAACCTTCCTTGACATTTTTTTCCAATGATGCAAATTTTCGAGAAGCATTTCATGGCAGAAGGCTCTATTTTTGTCACATCCATGACAAAAAGGCCAACTAAACTGACAGCAGATGCTGCCTTCACCATCCTGAGCCAACTCGCCTGCTGTCATTATCGAATTCAGTAAACTTCTCAGGAACAAGCCTCCTATTATTATTCTAATACCTTGATTAGACAAAATGCATGCAATAAGGTTGTCCGCGATTGATTGTCTGTTTGCTCTTAGAGCGAGGACAGGCCGTTTCAAAGCGGGAGATGTGGAGCATGGTCCGAACAGTCTTTTGAATAGAGAGGCATTGTCTGAGGCTATTATCCTCACGTAGCATCGCACGCACAGCAAACATGCGCAACAACCGTGGCGATGAAGGAAAGTCCCTTTCACTGAGAGAGCGAGATAAGAGAGGCTGCCTTTGCTTTGGCTTTATAACTCCACGGCCCAGACAATGGAGTGAATTTCAAAGGAGCAGAAACAGGGGAGTTGTCCATTTTGCGTGCAGTTATCACCCTCGCACGTTCACCACATTGTTGAAAATGGAAAGGAAAAGCAGGATGAAAATTAGAAAGAGAACGAGGGAGAGCAAGCAATGGACTGTAGAGGCCTCCCATGCCCTCTTGCTGTGATTGTTTTTGGGGGGGAAAGAAATGAAGGGAGTGGGAAATCAGAACAAAAGACAAAAAGATGCCATAGCCATCAACTGGACTGTCTCCCTATTTAAAAAAGCCCTTTGAGTCTGATAGAGAGGGAGAGATAGAGTGGGGAGAGTCCCAAGAGAGGGGCCAGATAATGAAAACTCTTATCTGTCGTTCTCATTGTACCAGGCCAAGGCGATGAGAGAGACTGGTAAAGGAGGAAGCTTCATAACTGTGGACCGTTCCATTGCCTGGAGGGTATGGGGGGAGAAAGAGAGGCTTGGCAGGGGTTGAGAAGGACGGATGGCCTGAGCGTATAATTAAAGCAACCCAGCAGGCACACCACTTCATAAGACGTTGATATTTGGTTAAATTTTGGACGCGACATCGGCTGACCAAAATTCAACGTCAGTTCACATGGCTAATGGTGACGTTAATTTGACGTCCAATACCGACATCAGCTGACGGTGATGTTTTGTTGTTTTTAGGTTGTGTTGTAAAGTTACCAAAATCCAACGTCTCTTTGACGTCATGATGGTGATGTCCACACACCGTCTAATTCTAACATTATTAGACGTTGATCTTTTGTTGGTTTTAGGTTGTGATATTTACTAACCAAAATCTAATGTCAAGCCAACGTCAATTTAACGTCAAAAACTGACATTTAGTCATGAGGTATGGTGACAAAAACCCAACGTCTCTTTGACATCATAATGGTGACGTCCACACAACGTCAAATTCTAACATCATTAGACGTTAATCTTTTGTTGGGTTATGGTTGTGGCATTGACTAACCAAAATCCAACATCAAGCCAACTAAAATTTTTAATGAAAATTTCTGTAAAATTATTGTTGTTTTTTTTCACTTTATTTTGAATTAAGATATTTAAATTTAATTGTACTGGTTTTGGTAGGCAGCTGGCAGGTTTGTTTTTATTTCATTTTTAACAGTGATAATGACCAAAACCCAACGTCTGCTAAACCTCATAATGTTAACATCCACACAACATGAAATTCTAACATTATTAGACGCTGATATTTTTGTCGGTTTTAAGTTGTGTTTTAAAGTAACAAAAATTAAGCATCTTTCAAACGTCAATGTCCTAGAACTGATTGAAATTCAATAAATGATTCAATAAATAAATAATTTCAAGCTCAATTTAACGTCAAAAAATAATTATCAGTTGTGAAAAAAGCAAATTGATTTAATGCGGAATGCAATTCTGATGCCTTAAATACAGGACGATTCTATGTTAATGTCAAGCCCTGTTTGCAAATATGTATTGCCAACTTTTTGCACAATTATTACAGACTGGTGATATCACTGAATTCGTAGTGTGCTCCCAAAACATTGCTTTTGGTGACATGCCATCTAATAATCATATATTGCTCAGTCAGTTGTTGTTTGTTTTATTCTTCTTTCTTCTTTTGTGTACTGTACATACTCACAAGTAAATGTTAAAGATTTTTTCTACATATTCACATCCTTACTGCCCTTTAGCATCAACACCAGGAAGGTTTTAGATTTTGAAATTGCATGATATCAGTTGTGTTGCTAGAAGATACAAATTTGCCAGATTGGGTGAGCCTATGACCTTCTATCGAGCACCACAGTAGAACCAGTGTGACATCTTCATTAGATGTGACGAACCTAACAAATTATAACAACCGGTTTATAATGTGTTATGTATAATTAATTATTTGGACATTTAAATCCTCATCCATTTGTATCCACAGGTTGAAGACAAATGAGGTAATGGCCAGTTTCAATATGAATGTAATGCAACATCTGTCCAACATTGGAGGTTTTTGGATGAAAATGAAAACTGGGTTGACGTCAGAAGCCAACACCAGATTGACGTTGGGTTCTGATGTCAACCCGAATTAAATTTTCAACCAAAATGCAACGTCTGTCCGATTTTGTATGATGACGTCAGTCTGATGTTGGGTTCTGACGTCAACCCGATTTAACACTATCAGCTCGTTAGGAGAGAGCAACCATGAACTGCATTTTGATTGACAGGGTCCCTACACAGTTTTCACTACTCCCTACTTGAATTTCACTTCACTTCAGAACATTAATTCACGTATTTTTTTTAAGGGCAAGTTGATTTGTGATACTTACTTAATACACTCAATACATTCCCACAAGTCTGTCCATAGCATCAATGCATTCTTCAACCAGTGTGGCGGAAGGGAGCCGGTCTGGTTCTGTGGACCCAGTGGGATGTTCTATAGCATCAAGGCAATGAAAAGCACTCTCGCATCGATCTGTAATGAAATGCCATTCTGTACTCATCTCCTCCCTTAGACATATTATTCTCCTATATATTGATTTGACATTCTTTCTCGTCCTCGTGTGCTTTCCCCACGCAGCCCTGTAATAGTGTGGGCTGGACAGTAAACGAGAGTTATCTGCTTGAGTCCCATCTATACATACACATCAGCTGCTGTTCAAACGGCTTGGGAATCTGTTAATGGCGTCCGCAGCGAGACCATGCATTTCAGACACAAATAGACTTCGCATTACAAATCGCAGAAGCCTTTGGGCCTCTGTATAAATTTACTTAACTAGTTGTTGAAGAATGGGATATATATTTTATTTAAAGCACCATCTTAACTTCCTCTCTGGATGAAAAGGCAGCAGTTAAAGCCATCAGTAGAGATTGTTCTCGTGGCTTTGTGGTTACTGCAGATCCGTCTCCAAGTTTTGTTGAGTACTGTGCAGTCTGATGCTAACAGTGTTTTAAAGGGATTAAAATGTGAAGTTAATGACTGTTTTTAACACAAAAATACTGACTAACATTTCAAGGTGACCATTTTTTTTTTCAAAACTAGTATTATTTGAACTGTAAAGTTGTTTAAATAATAGTTTTACAGTCATTTTACCTATAAGGATGTTACTAAGGACATTGGTGTTTCAGAATTGCTACCTAAGCAACATGTAGTTCTAGAATTTTTCCGAAACGTTTTAAACTGCTGATTCCAAGAATCTTTGAGAATACACCTTTTTTCACCAGCCTGAAAGATTTTCAGTGAATAGCAACTTAAATTTATGGCTGTTTCTTACATAAATCTATCATATATGACTTCAGATGATTTTTCCGAACGAGTCGTACTGCTTTAACACTATTTTTATCATTTGTTTTTGCCAAATTCGGAGCTTAAACTTCTAAGTCCTCGTTCACTTTCATTAGATTTAAAATATAATCACCTAAACTTTCTCATTTGTATTTCACAGAAGAAAGAAAGTCAAATGGGTTTGGAATGACATGAGAGTGAGTGATTAACTGAATTTTACTATTCCTGTAATCTCTTTTCCTATGCGATTGATCATGTAGGCAGTAAAACGAATCTACACTGCAAGACTCCATTTTCCATTGTCCGGCTGATCGTTAATGCGATCCTATTGATTCCTAATTTAGAGAGTGCTGTCAGGGTCACGTCCTCTCCTGACCAGTAGTACAGGCCCTCGTGGAGTACAGTGCCCATGAACGACTCTGTGAGACATGTGGGATTATGAATAACAAACAAATACGCACAAACAACGCCCACGTTCTCAACATCTCTGCATCGCCCCTGCAGCAGCAGTCACAAATAAATACACTCTGCTGTTGCACAGTCTGACTCATCTGGTTGAGTCAGCGCTTGATTTGTATGCAAACCAGGTCAGAAACGTAGTTGAGGTGCCTCGAGGTGAAGTCCTAACTGAGATCAGTAAATGCCGAACAGTGGTTGGGCCTTGATTACTAAAATGATTGTCAGTGTCAGGCTCAGTGATCAAGACCTCATAAACACTACACATAAAGAGTAGATAAAAATATGAGGAGTTCAGTATATGTACACTACCATTCCAATGTTTTGGGTTGGGGTTGAAGGGCAACCCTTTTGAACTTATTATTACTTATTATTTTCATTTCATTCCTCTGAATGGCAGATTCCCTACAGCATCACTACGGACCACTTGTTGAAGACTCCTGCTCTGTTCTTATCCCTAGATGTCTGAGTGGCCTCTTTTCAGTGTAAGTCTATTAGATATTTTTCCCCATTTTATTAGAACCGTAAGTATGATCACTTTGAAAAGTTATAGCACACCTCTCCTCACTTGCAGACATGATTTTAGGTATCATTCATGTCCGTAGCACAAAACAGCACCAAGGTTTTGTGCAGAATAATACCATAAGAAGGAACCATAGTAAATGTGTCCGCCACACCGGTCTCGAGTCTCACGGAGGAGCTCCTGAAGGATAAAAGGAGGAGTGACGATAGTGCAAGGAGAGAGGGCCAGGCCTGGACTTTACTTCGTTTATGTTTTTGCGGCAGTCGTCCATGAGGGGCTGCCGCTTTAATTTCGGTTTGGTTTTTGTTTATTTTTGGATTAAAGTTTTATGAAAAAAAATATTTTCTAAAAGTTCGGAAGGTAAGATTATAATGACTGCTAGCCTTTCTTAATACACTTTCTTTGGGACTGACAGATTGTTTGATGTATCTGATCTGGTTTGGCGTTTATCAAACAATGATTATCTTTTTTTCTATCCTGATAGCCATCCTGACAGATGAAGAGAAATGTACTTGGGAGCACTTTTTCTTAAAAAGAGCAACAAACTGGTTAATCACAGGTACAGTATAAACAGTGAAATCACGTCTAAGAGAACCGCTGGGGTCCAAAAGTGATGATTTTCTGATCACCTCCATCTTTCTTCTGATTCAGCCTCTGCTATTCCCTCTCTGTCTGCTAAGTGGCTCTGCAGCCCAAGATATCACACAGTGGCCTCTATCTCTTTCACGATTTCTTTCTCCATGTCTCCTGATTTTGTCTCTTATACTTATAATGAGAATTGAATTGTTTCGATAGGGAAAGATGTGACCAGCATTGAATATAATTATAAGTATACAGCTCCTCTGATTATAATGGTTATAAATAATGTTTGTGGGCTTTGCTTCCGGTAAGCTTTCAAACGATTCTTGCTCTCTGGTGGTTTACCAAAGTTTAGTGGCAATGCAGTCTCATTTGACCATATTTGGACTTGGCATAAAGTCTATTCCACATTGTGTTTTATTCTGTCTAAGAACCACCCTGACATGCACATTGATCAATAATAGAGTTTCTTTTGTTGTTACATGATTTGTGAAGGTTTTATTTATTGACGGGGTGTGATTAAAATAAGAGATTAATCTCTTGTACCACTAAACTTAATATACCTGCCAAACACTTTCATACAGACACAATTGACTAGTTGAAATGTTATGTTTTTCCCCCTCCAAAACATCCAAGTTTTTATATCTCTATACCCCCATGATCTCTCACGAATACAGTTTGGAAAACTCTGAAGTTTCATCGCCACTTAGAGGTCTACAAAGTTTTACAACAGAAGGAATAAATAGTACTTTTAAAAAATAGGAGAAAAGAAACAGAACAAAGAACTGAAGTGAAATGGCAGCATTTTTCTAAACAATATCAACAGCGACGCAGGCAAGTATAAAGTTCAAGACTACAGGGAAAAAGAATAGACAGTCTGATCCTTTATATAATCACGATGCAATTGTTTGTATTATGTAATGCAAACGCATGCTATAACAAAGATGAATGTAATATTACCAGGATGATTTACATCTCAGACCTCTCTCTTGTTAAAACTCTGTTTAGGTTGATGCAGATCAGAGTTGATGTTTGTCTGAGCTTCCTGCCACTGCGCCGAGAAGTCAAAAAACTTTGACATCAAAGTTGTTGGGAAAAGAACTCCGCTAAAGTTAGCATTGCATGGATGGATTCAAGGCTCCCTGTCAAGACGTCACAAGCACTTGCAGAGCATGTCGTCACGCACCACTTCTTCTTCTCCACATTGACAAACGCGTTTGAGCAGTGCGAAGGAAATATTTTAATTAGGCTCGACTCGACCGGCGTAAATGAGGACTAGTCTACGTCAACAGTGGACACATCAATCAGCGAAGTGGAGAAAGGTCTGCCCATGTCATGCCCTGGAACTCTGACTGTATGGTTGGTTAAAATGTATTTTAACATGATATTTCACCTAAAAAATGACATTCTGTCATCAGCTACTCACCCTAATATCTTTCTAAACATGTTTGACTTTTTTCTTTTGTTGAAGACAAAAGATTCCGTTTTGAAGAATATTCCATCTATTTTCCACACGAGCAAAAGGAGATATTTCTGACAAGCTCAAAAATAAAAGGAGCAACATAAGAGTGAAAAAATAATGACACAAGTTACATTTCTGGTTGAACTATCCTTTCAAATCAGTTGTAAGCACAGTCTGACTCGTTTGGTTGTCGACTCTTGATTTGGACTCTTTGGGACGGGACTTCTGCTTGGGGATAAATCAGTTAAAATATTGTCATTCAATCAGTGACCTCCTGGAATGAATCATCAAGGACCCTGAAGGGCACAAAACCCTTGCGGTCTACTTCTGAATTCACTTTGGTGACGCAATGTCACAGACTGTCGGGAAAAGGTCGATAAAGAAAATAGTCGAAAAGGAATTTCATTGTCAATTAGTTTGGGTCTTTGTACATAGTGTGCAATTGAAAAACTGCATTTCTGTAGAAGAGAAATCTTCAAAAACTTCCATAGCCACACAGTAAGTTGCAGAAGGTGAAAGTGCATGACCCAAAATGTTCAACCATATGAGCTCTTTTATATTAAACACTTCAGATTAGAATATAGTTGTATGCGACCAGGTTGATACACCTTGTGCTTTGACAGAGGTGCTTATGCTTTTTATTATGTTTTATAGGTGTTTTCCACAATGCATTGCTTTCTTAACAGTAAATGCTATACATTTGAAGTCATGCAAGTATTTCCATTCCACAAAACTGCTTGTCCTAACGGCAAATGAGTCAACGATTAAATTTCAAAGACTTTGTGGAGCATGTGCGTGCATTCGTATTTATCTAACAGAATGCCATTGAGAGAGGGAGAGCAGTAATTCACTTTGATGTAATATTTTTTGTTAGAAGTTGAATTTAGGTTTAAATTATTCCTCTTAACTTCATACATTTTCACTTGTTTTTCATAGGCTTCAGTTTGCACTTTATTTAAAGTAAAGCACTTGGCAAGATGTGGAATAACATAACAAATAAGAAATAATTGACAAATGAATCGATTAGCGAAACAGCTGTCAGTTCGCACCAGTGCAGGCTTCCGTTGCAGGCACACAGGTCCCTTCTGAGTCATAAAATGACAAAATGTACAGACAAACGAGTGCCACAGGACACTCGTCCACAGTAAAGTGTGCAATTCTGGGCCAAGACCCCCTTTCCAGAACCACACGAGTAGAGATAGAAAAGACGACAAGAGCTGCTAGTGGCACGTCTTGAAATAAACCAACCAGCAGGAACCTGAGTCTGTACTGTACAGAGCCGTGTAACACAGTCGAACATGCGACTCAGAGAGTGTGAGAAAAGCAAAGACAACAAGGCTAAAATAGAAGCTCATCAGAAATCATATTGGTTTTGTTTCATCTCGAGCTGCCAGAGAGTTGGCATAAAAAGATTGATTGCGGGAGCATTCTCCGCCAACCACGGAAAGTTCTGGAATGAAGGGGGGTGGGGGTGATCTCCACCTGTCTGAGTGGAGATAAAATGCGGATTGAGGCGAGCACGCTGTTTTCTTTAACATATTTTCGCTCCCTCTGTAGGCGCTCAGAGGGCACTTTGATCAGCGCGTTATCTGCGCGACTGAGGCCTAATCCTGTGTTTGCTTCGCGTTTAAGCCGGATCACCGTGTCCGAATCAAAGGGAATGGTCACAGATCAGAGGAAATGGAAGACGTACGTATACGAGGATGAACAGACTCGCTCAGGCAAAAAAGATCACCCACTCGTGCATGCGTTTACCTCGGTGCAAACCCTTTGCTTGTTCTACATACACAAACACTTCCCCATACACTGACTAATGACTCCTCATTTGCATAGGTTGTGCCTTCTATGTCTTTCCTCAGGCGTACATGTAGAAAGTGCCAGCTTCACGGCAGAACTTGCTCTTGGCAGTTGGTATCTGATGGGTCTGTTCTCACTTATCTGTAAAGCCAACTGCAGCGCGGAGCCAGCCTCCACGCTCCGTAGTGCAAAACATGCTGTTTCTCTCTGCTACCAGAAGGATTGTCTTTTAGCTCTGTGCTTGGCTCAGTCCTTCCTGGAGAGATTTAGCTATGACTAAACGCTTCAGAACTGGTATTTTGATCACCATTGAATGTTGTAGCTAGTCTGGAGGCTGGCTAGTTGATTAGCGGGTGCTAGCTTGTCAAGATTTTCTTGTAATTTTTGTTTTAGCTTTGATTTTGTGTGTGTGTGGTGGTGGTGCTTTTAAAAGGAGAAATTTGGAGATGTATTTTCTCAAAGAGTGTTGAAATATAGCAGGCTGTTAGACTGTCAGTGCGGTAAACTCTTTAGAGAAGTTGTGTCTCTAATCTTCTTTAAAGCTTCAACGCTAACTTTTTGCACACATTTCAAGATAATTTCTTTTAGACTTCAAATTGACTTTGTTTTTTTGTTGCCTCGTATGAGCTTTGCATAGACTTTGCCTGAAGTTAACTTCTGTTCTGTTCATCATATCTTATTCAGTATTTTTTGTCTAGTTTTCGAATAAAAACGATTGAAACGTATTTAATTTGAGAGTCAAACTGTTTTTAGTTTATACTAAAAACTTGCTAAATTTTATCAGATAAAAAAAAAAAAAACATTTTGGCAATGGATTAAAAAAAAATATAATTTCAATATTCTCTGAAAACAAGTTTTAACATCTTATGCAATAAATGTTATGTTTTTCTCAAACAAAAACATACCCAAAGCAAGACAAAAATAAAGATTACGAATATAGTTTTTGCCATGTGTCCCATTTTGTAGATTATTATTAATTTATTTTTATTTCACAACAGGCTACTCTCACTGCTGATTTCCATTATGTTGTTATGGTCGAGTCTCATGAGAAAGGCAATACAGAGTTTTCCTTATTTTCTTGCTGGCAGTGATGTGCAAAATACATACACACACACACACACACACACACACACACACCAATTTCTTCTATAAGCTGCTGGCAAGATGAAGACAAACTCACTTGAGCTCTATCAGCCGAAATGGAGGAGCCGAATGGAAGTTTAGGTGATCATTTTAAATATTTGGACTGGGACACCATTAAAGAATGCCTCCCCTTATTTTGCAGATAATTCCACTGGCTTTCCAATGACCTCCCCATGGTGCAATCTACACGGAGAGATAGAGCGAGTGAGTACGCCGCTACCTCTTTCACAGCCTAGGGAGATAATGAAATAACTTATGTAGATGTGCCTTTTTCCCGAAGACAGCCAAGTAATGGCCCTGGGCCCTGATTCCACCAGTGAGAGGGATTCTGGGTAGCAGCATTTCATTAAGGCTGGGTCTGATCGACTCTGCATAAGAGCAGGGCAGACTAAATGGAAGCTATTATTTCCAGGGAAAATGAAGGGGACAAGATGAAAGAAAGGAAGAAAAAAGCGGTAAAAGCTTCAGCCATGAAGAGATAGGACTCGTGGTATTGTGGTACATTTCTTCCGAAGATAATTCCCAGGTTTGCGTGGTGCATTTACACTAAAAATTCAAGGGGAGATGCCCAAGGAAGGTGACTTGATAACAATGGCTTCTCAGGGGAACAAGTCTAGTTCCATTCATTGATATGGGGTCTGCTTTTATGGCTCAGTCAGTGTGGTAAATGTTTGTAGAGCATGAAATAAGCAGTCGCATGATTAGAAAGGACATGTAAGGCTTCGATGCAGAGGCTCTTCAGTGAAGACGATGCAGGGACTGTCACATAAAATGCTGGATGTGGTTATGTAAAAAGCAACAATGAGCAATGGGTGATTGTAGCGTTCATTTTGCGTCATTCCACTGTAGAAAGGGACAACTTGTATTGACTTGTTTTGCTTAGAAGAAATCCAATGCAATGCTTACAAAGCTTATTAATTGCAACAGCTCAAGACAGCAATAAAGAAATTGCTTTACTACTGCATTTCTTTTTTCCTTTTATGTATTAAAACAGGAAGCTGTGGTGGGATATACATATATACCGAAGGGTTTAAATAGCTAAACATTTACATTTACATACAGCCATGAGCCATGATTTACTATGTGCTGTTGCTATTCTGAGGTACATTTTGGAGTAGGACAGTAAGTACATGTGCATTTTATAATAAAAACAGGATAAAGCTCCAATAATGTACACTACCGTTCAAGTTTGAAGTCAGTACGATTTTTTTATTTGAAAGAATTTTTTTTTTCCCAGAAAGGACGCATTCAGTTGATTAAAAACGACAGTATACATTATTAATGTTACAAAAGATTTCTGTTTCAAATAAATGCTTATCTTTTCATAAACTTTCATAAAAATAAACCTAAGAATTCTGAAAAAAATGTATCACGGTATTTCACAATATTGGTGTTTTTACTGTATTCTTGTTCAAGTAAATGCAGACTTGGTGAGCATAAGACACTTATTTCAAAAACGTAAAACAACGGCAATTTTGAAATTAGCCTACTATTGTTATTTGACATGTACATCGTTGGACTTCGAACGTAAAGAGAGTAAAGTCAAACAACATGAGGGTTGAAGTCATAAAAAATATACATGTAGTAGAGGCTTCAAAGCTATTGACGTGCTGAATTCGGAACCGCATACTAGTATACTACTCGTACTGCCTTTTTCATTCTAAGAGTAGTACGCTATGCAGTTCCGTACTCAGCAATGGACTAAAAGCCACAAATCTCTTTTGATTTCATGCGGTTTTAATAGTGCTACCAAAGATAGGACGCATTTCAAAGACTTGTGGCTCTTTAATAAGAGAGAGATGAGCAAGAGAGGCCTATAAGGAGACTGTAAGGGAATGAATAGGGTCATAAACCGAAAGAGACTCACAGAAAGAGATGGAGGGCAGCACAGGGAGAGCGAAAGACCGACCGTGAGAGAGCCAGAACAGAGGAGCATAGAAACTGACACAAATGATGTGGGATCAGTCTCAGTAAATAAGCACCTCTCTGAGCACAGATTTCAATAAGAGAGAGCCTGGGCAGGGCAAAGCTTTAAACCCATCCATTATTCATGAGTCTAAAAGAGAGACGTGATCCAGCACAGAGAATGAAGAAGAAATCATTTCACCATGTATAAAGGCAGAATCCAATCTAGCGTCCATTAGTCCACACCTAGTCCTCGGTAAAGAGCGGGACAGCCTCGCGCTCTGAAAACAATTATGGAAATGAAAAGAGGCAAATGGATGGTCCACATCACCGAAATGACCACGGAATGAAACTACACGCATAGACAAGACTCATCGGAGAGATAATCCCAACCTTGTAGGGGCCATTGCGGTGACCAAACAGATGTCTTAAGTGCTATTTTCCTTCTAACCGAACGGCTAAAGTGCTATTTAATAATCGTCTGTGCGACAAACGCTAAAAAAGCACTAGCAATTATTGTTTACTTCTTTTCACTGCAGGAAATTGAGGTTGCACAATCAATATAAATACACCTGTTAAGCAAGCTGGGCACTTTGCGTGACTATTATTTTAACCAATCATTCCCTAATGAGGCCTTTTGTTTCACGCTAAACACTGCTAAGATTAGCCTCTTTAGTGGTGGTTTTTACCAATTAGCTATTCGCTCATGATGGTGGGGAGTAAGGATGAAAAAGTACGCTTTCATGCCAGGGGAAGGGAGGTAGGCATCTTTTTAATATGAGGTAAATGGCACATTCGGAAATGAAGCAAAATGAGAGGCAATAAACAAGAGACGACGCAGTTGCTAACTGCCAAATAGTTAGTGCTAATAGAAGCATCCGTGGATTGAGGCTGCTGGCTGCACAAAAATGAAGACTGCCCTTGTTCCAGGTTAGTGTCCCATTATATAGTAAAGAATATACATTGAAGTGTGTAATTATTTTGTGTGTTAAAATGTGTTATCTTATTTTAGCATAATAAAGATCGCTACAAGTAAGCTACACTATACCATTCAAAAGTTTGAAGTCTGTAAGATTTTATGTTTTTAAAAAGAAGTCTTACACTCACCTAGCCTGCCGTACTGATACAGTAGACCACAGGATACTCTAAAATCTTTCATGTGATCTGTATTTAAATATATCAATATATTGCTGCTCTAATTGTCCTTTGACCCTAAAGCAAAGGTCTGAAGAACCTTTAATAAATCTAGCAATTTTTTTTAGGGTCAAATGTCACCGTTGTTGTAGATTTCCGAATTTGAAAAAACATCACACACAGATACCAGCACATTTTTGTTGTGATTCTAACAGCGTTGGCATGTAAAACAAGATGGCAGACATCCTATTTGTTTGGATAATCCCAGCCTTCATTTGTTAAGGCCGGACCGTGGGCTCGGAACTGCCTCCAAAATACTAATCGCTTTAATTAGGCAGCTCGTTTCCAAAGTTCTGTGACACGGGAACAGGTACAGATGCGGTGCATTACTCATGTATAGTCAGCACCTTAATGACCAGACTCTCAATCTGCATTGTAAATGAATTAACAGTGTGAAAAAACACACCAAACAATCCTGACAGGTCTATTATAGGGCTCGCATTCTGCCGGTTTCAGAAGCAAGAGCTCTCCTCGCCCTTGCTTCAGAATGAGCTTTTTCCTTGCTTTATTTACAATTCAATAACACACGGCAGGTATTTGAGGGGCTATTCCTCCTGGTTATTTGTCTTTTTGTCCTCTCATAAAAATCAAGAGAGTGTAAGTTATGAATAAACCAATGCGGCTAAATGAGACTTATAAAGAAATAAAAACCCCAGCATGCACTACTGCGCTGAAAGCTGGAGATCGCTGTTCCATTAGATGTTTGAGGCTGTGAAAGGATATTTACAGTCTAGACTCCTAGAGTAGCGGCAAATGTGAAAAGACCTGCAAGGTCGCCTCAGACACCGAATACCTCATATCTATTGCTGTTTATTTTTAATATGGGATGTTAAATGTCTCCCGCTTTGATTCGATACTGGTGATTTTGAGGATGGCATTTTGGATTATGTTTTGACTTCAAAACTCAAACTTTTTTCTCTCCCACACGATACTTGACGACGTTTTCACTCGCTGACCCTGCTAACATGTACTCATCTCGGCTTGATGAAACTGCAATTATTGGATGATTGTGGCAAATATCGTATTTTTCAACTCGTCCCCATTTCAAAGTGACACTTTTTTTTTTAGCGGTGTGATTTTTAAGATCCGTTAATAACCCCCTACCTAAATGTCAGAGTTTGGGGGGGTTTACGTGATTATGTGTTGGCTCTATTTGTGTCTGTGCATGATTAGATTAATACTCATTAGAGACTATCTGTATCAGCCTCATTCCTGTCCCCTCAGGTGCTAAGCAACCGCATCCATGGCAATTAAAAACAGGAAGCTGTCATCCTCGATCACGGTGGCATTGTGTTGGCCCCCCGAGACGTTCACTGATATCATTTTTAGCCTTCTATCTTCACTCATACCTCATCCTTTCTTTCTCCATTTTCTTCTGTACCAAATAAGCGCGCGCACACACACGCACACGCGCTTAATGCTTTGTTTCTAATTTGAAGAAGGTTTATCTTTCAGAAAACACATCATTATAACTCATCAGACTTATCATCATTAATTACCCGCCAGATTCATTGCCCTAAATTTGTTACATCCATTGTAGTCTTGGTGTTTGTTTCCCGGCTTAATAGAAGAACTGCTTAAACCACCCTTGTTTGCTGGTCTCCCAACTTGGTCAGACGGATCTGATTTGATGGTTTTAGAGAGGTTTGGGCTACTTTTCAGTTTGTCAGTTTTTAAGCAGGGTTTTGTGTGCGTGTGTGTGTGTGTGTGCTTCTGTCATTTTTAAATATTTCTGTATAACTTTAATTCATCTTTTTCTTTTTCTATTTTCTTTTTTTAATTTATTAAAACTTAATTCAACTTTTTTTTCCTTCAGTTTTTGCCTGGTCATTTTTTATTCCAACTTTATTTTGAGTTTATTTAGTTTATTAATTTTAGGCCTACTTGAACCTAAACTTTTTTTTCCTTCAGTTTTTGCAAAGTCATTTTTAAATTTCAACTATATATTTTATTTTTTTGTTTTAGTTTATTAATTTTAGTAGCCTACTTCAACTTGAACTTTTTTTTTTTTCCAGTTTTTGCCAGGGATTCAATTACGCTTCTAGTTTTTTAGTTTAGATTTCGATTTTTTCATTTTAAAACTTCAACCTGAACTTTTTTCAGTCTTTGCCAGGAAATTTTTATTTCAACATTTTATTTTTAGTTTTTTAGTTTAGTTTTAGTTTATTAATTTTAGAGTAGGCCTACTTCAACCTAAACTTTTTTTCAGTTTTTAATTAATTAATTAATTTATTTTTAGTTAGTTTAGTTTATTAATTTTAGTACTTCAGCTTTTGCCAAGGAATTGTTTTATGTATATTTTAGTTTTATTTATTTAATTATTTTTATTTGAGTAAGCTACTTCAACTTTTTATTTCAGTTTCAGTTTTCAGCCATGGCAACATTTAAATATTTCAGTTTTTCATCTAATATTTATATTTTGTTTTATTTCAGCTTTATTCCAATGACTGAAATTAGGTTTAGTTGTGGACACTTTTCCTCTGGTCAGGCTTTAACCAACTTAAACCCAAGCTTGGTCAGGGTGGAAGACCAACTTAACAACTTAGGCTGGCTTAAGCAAGTTTTTTTCAGCAGGGTTACATTGACAGTGCATGGGACACAAGCTGTATCTAGAGAAAACAACCACCCAGCCACACATTAGCAACCACCTAGAATGCCATAGCAACCACATAGCAACATGCTAAAAACCCTCAGCAACTGTAATGCGACGCCCTATGAACCACCCACAACCAGCATTGATTTGATGAGTTTTGTGTGGGCAAAAAGCACATTTTCTTCTGGAAATGTAAAATTCTAGTTATATATCCACATTCAGAATGAATTAAAAGGAACATGTTGAGAGAGAGAGAGAGAGAGAGAGAAATCAATAATTAGGCCCAGCTACATCTGCACCGCACAACCTTCCATCATTATAATTGAGCCGTATCAAGATGCATTTTGAAACATTTTGGTGCTGTTTTGGTCGCCCATTAGCCATTGGAAAATATAAGGATGAAAGGCAAATAGAATAAAAAGGCCCTTTTCTACAAACTTAAGAGAGCCTCTTACAAAGGAGACAAAAGTTTTTCTCTCTCTTCTGAGGAAACTTTAATTGCGTGTGTCGTGGGCCCTTACTCGCTCGACTCGGAGGGAACACCACTCTGATCCGTCCTTAAAATAGCTCCTCAGATGTTTGTCACCCAATGGCTGGCAGGTTGTTGTCTTGGATCTTCTCATTGGTTGAGTCTCTCTGTTTCTTAATTAACAGAGGTGTGAGCTGTTTTTTTCCCCCCAGAGTTTCTTGTGTTTATGCTCCCTTCGCTCTCCCTTTATCTACCTCCACCTCGTTTGAAAGCTGTGGAGAAGAAACACACACACACACACACACACACACACACACACACACACACACACACACACACACACACACACACACACACACACACACACACACGCACACACACACACACACACACAGAATAGTGACGCATGCCCTCAGATCTCAGCTGTGGTGAGGCGGAGGGGTGCAGTCTGTTCCTCCTGCCATGGCTTACACAAAACAAACGAAGTGCGTCACGATTAGGCCGGGCTCCATGGTCACTGTCAAAGGTGTCATGTCGACTTTTTTTCCTTCCTTTTTTTTTTAGCGCCCCACTCCCTGTCGCCCCATCCTTCCCTGCTGCTATGTGTCACTTCTCTGCGCCTTCTGTCACATGGCTATAGAGCTGAGGATGCCACACTGGCTGTACGTTCACACGGTTCCCATTAAGTTTCCATTAACGGGACCTGTCCACCCACGTCACCCCATCGACCAGCTAAGCCCGAAAACACATCCCGCAGGCTTTTAGCATAAACGCTTACTGTATTTGGACCTAGATGCATGGATTGTGTGTGTGTTTTCACACCCATGATGCACCATGACCGCCATGTGTGTCTACACTACCACTCAGATACTTTTATTCAACAAGGATGCATTAAATTGATAAAACGTGACATTGATAAAGACTTTTACATTGATACAAAAAATTATATGTTCTTAATAATTATGTTCTTTTAAACTTTCTGTTCATCAGACACTCTTGAAAAATCATTAATAATAAAAATATTAAGCAAAACAACATCAATATTGATAAGAAATGCTTCTTGAGCAGCGAATCATATTAGAATGATTTCTGAAGGATCATGTGACACCGAAGACGGCCGTCACAGGAATGAATTACATTTTAAAATATATTAAAATACAGATATTTTTAATTGTAATAATAGTGCAATATTACTGTTTTACTGTGTTTTTGATCCAATAAATGCAGCCTTGGTGAGCTTAAGAGACAAAAACATTCAAGAAATCTTACCAACCCTAAACATTTAAATGTTAGTGTATCTGCATACAAATCTGCATTTAAGATAACAGTTATATTTTTTATATAGTATATTTATTTAATATACCCCCCCCCCCCTTTAAAAAAAAAAGAAAAAATATCATTGATGTCACCCAAAACAATATACACTCACCTAAAGGATTATTAGGAACACCTGTTCAATTTCTCATTAATGCAATTATCTAATCAACCAATCACATGGCAGTTGCTTCAATGCATTTAGGGGTGTGGTCCTGGTCAAGACAATCTCCTGAACTCCAAACTGAATGTCAGAATGGGAAAGAAAGGTGATTTAAGCAATTTTGAGCGTGGCATGGTTGTTGGTGCCAGACGGGCCGGTCTGAGTATTTCACAATCTGCTCAGTTACTGGGATTTTCACGCACAACCATTTCTAGGGTTTACAAAGAATGGTGTGAAAAGGGAAAAACATCCAGTATGCGGCAGTCCTGTGGGCGAAAATGCCTTGTTGATGCTAGAGGTCAGAGGAGAATGGTTCGACTGATTCAAGCTGATAGAAGAGCAACTTTGACTGAAATAACCACTCGTTACAACTGAGGTATGCAGCAAAGCATTTGTGAAGCCACAAAACGCACAACCTTGAGGTGGATGGGCTACAACAGCAGAAGACCCCACCGGGTACCACTCATCTCCACTACAAATAGGAAAAAGAGGCTACAATTTGCACGAGCTCACCAAAATTGGACAGTTGAAGACTGGAAAAATGTTGCCTGGTCTGATGAGTCTCGATTTCTGTTGAGACATTCATGGTAGAGTCAGAATTTGGCGTAAACAGAATGAGAACATGGATCCATCATGCCTTGTTACCACTGTGCAGGCTGGTGGTGGTGGTGTAATGGTGTGGGGGATGTTCTCTTGGCACACTTTAGGCTCCTTAGTGCCAATTGGGCATCGTTTAAATGCCACGGCCTACCTGAGCATTGTTTCTGACCATGTCCATCCCTTTATGACCACCATGTACCCATCCTCTGATGGCTACTTCCAGCAGGATAATGCACCATGTCATAAAGCTCGAATCATTTCAAACTGGTTTCTTGAACATGACAATGAGTTCACTGTACTAAAATGGCCTCCACAGTCACCAGATCTCAACCCAATAGAGCATCTTTGGGATGTGGTGGAACGGGAGCTTCGTGCCCTGGATGTGCATCCCACAAATCTCCATCAACTGCAAGATGCTATCCTATCAATATGGGCCAACATTTCTAAAGAATGCTTTCAGCACCTTGTTGAATCAATGCCACGTAGAATTAAGGCAGTTCTGAAGGCCTTAATGGGGGTCAAACACAGTAGTAGTATGGTGTTCCTAATAATCCTTTAGGTGAGTGTATATTTGTGTACAAGTAATCTTAAAAATGGAGAAATAATGTTTTAAATTACAAATCTGATCAACTGTGAGCTAAAATCCATCAGCAGCTATTTTTTTTAATCAGTTTGTTGCAAATGAGAAAACTAATAATTGGCATCAGAAATAAATGCACACACTGAATATTCATGTTGACACTGTTCATGTGCTATCAGTGCAAGGTTTCTTATTAGCATCTTAGAAGTAGTTCTGTAAGAAAGAAAAAAAAAAGAAAAAAACACTTACTCACTTGCACACATTTCACATCTCATGCTACAGCTCTCATGTTCCTGTTCAAAATTAGCTCACTCCTGTTCCCAATAATTAGCTCACTCCTCTTCCCAATCCTGTCAGGCAAACTTTATTAGTAGAAGCTGTGTCTTTCATTCCTCTCTTAGCCTCTGGCTTTGGTAGGAATGCCTGCTTTCAAATCCATCTTTCCTTCCCTCTGCCAAACTCTAGAATATAGCGGTTTGTCCTCTGGGTGGTTCCTCCGGGCTCTCTCACTCCCTCTGTTTTTGTGAATCACTAAATTTTCTATCTGACTTGGATACTGTTTTTGAAGGATTAACTGGAAGAGAAGACTAAGTGCAAATGGAGCCATTAGCTGTAGTAGTTGTTTTTTTTTAAACAACATTATTTTATCCCAAATTCTGAGGTATCCCACAATCCACCACTAGAGACTGCTGGAGACCCCCATTGAACAACAGGGGCCTTGTGTTACATGCACTTTAGAGGTTGCTAAAACCATCTACTGGAAGCAAGCATGAAAGGTAGTGAGAATAACAGAACTGCATTTTAGTTTTTCTTTTTGCTTTGCTTTAGGTTTTTTTTTTTTGTTGTTGTTGCTTTTTCTTGTTTTTCTTGTTCTTTTTTTTATGTGTCCTCAACATGGCAAAACCACACCCTTCAAGAAAGCATTGAAGTCTCAAATGCCCGGTTTCACAGACAAGGCTTTAGCGTAGTCCCAGACTAAAATGCATGTTTGAGCGGTCTTAGCTGAAAGCAACTTGCACTGATATATCCTAAAATATGTCAGTGCCATTATTTTGAGGATGCACACTAGTGATGTTTTTTTCTAAGGCATGTTTATAAAAGCTACTTAAATGTTCCAATTTCACTAAGACCTAATCCTGGTTTAATAAGACCTGTCTATGAAACAATGGCCTGGTTTCACAGACAGTGCTTAGAATAAGCCAGGATTCTGCATTAGTTCAGTTAGGACGTTTAAGTTGTTTTTATAAACATGCCTGGTGTGCATATTTTAAGATATGTCAGTACAAGTTGCTTTCAGTTGAGTAGAACTTTATTGTCCATTCTGTTTGTCACAGAGCGGAAATGTATCTTTGACACTGGTGACATAGAATCACATCACACATTAACAACACAAACACAGAATTAACAAAATTATACAATTAAACACTTTCAGTTGAAACGGCTCAAACATGCATTTTAGTCTGCATGGGGCTAGGCTTAAGCCTCGTCTGTGAAATCGCCAAAATGACTTCAAAACAAGTTCCAGTCATTTTCTTCAAAATCAGTTTATGGTTTTAGTATGTCATATACATAGCATTAAAGCTAACTGATATGTTCTAAAAGCCACAATAGTCCAAGCCGGTTTTCACGGTGGCAACAATGTCACTTTTGCATATCCCAAGACTCTCGCTACATCTGAAATCAATGCTTCTCTGCTGTATGGTATGCGAAATACAGCACACCAACAGAGTAGTATGCCTGAATTCATACAGTAGTGTTCGAAAAACAGTAGGCTAGCCGGATGACTTACGACTTTCGCAGAGATTCTGAAGTGTGTATATGATGGGCACTTTACTATCCTGTGACGCCACGGGAGAGGATTTATGAATGGAGGTGAAGCAACACAACTGACACTGGTAGGTCACATGATAATGAAAACATGGCAGTATGTCCGGATTACATTCATACTACAAACATTCATACTATATAGAATATGTAAGGGTTAATGCCCGACGAGGTGTCCATTGTCAGGTATTAATGGATGACGGCGAGCGCGTCGGACGGTTGCCTCCGCCGAAGTCCATATATACCTGACAATGGACACCTTGAAGTGCATTAACCTGCTTATACCACGGTCACTTGCCAAATAACACATTTTTAAAACATTAGTTTATATTTTTAATTAGTTTTACAATCGAAATATAAAGTTTTTACAAACAATAACTTGGTTTCCCTGGTTACGCCTGACGGTTTATTTAGCAACCGGAGATATTTATAGTCCGCTCGATTTATAGTCCGTATAGATACTTTGACTGCCTGTTGCTATGGTTACTCACAGCTGATGTAGCCAGCGCATTTATTTATTCATTTCGAAAGGTAAACAGTCAGTTTCACCAGAACTCCTTTACTAGGTGCCCTCTATCACTTTTTAATGGACACCCTGCAGCCAATCAGAATGGAGTATTCACCCAGACCATGGTAACTTTTTTAACGGACATGAAGTCCAAATTCAAATGTAGTACCTATTCAGATAATATGCAATTTCAGATACAGCGTCTGTGTTTGTTTTATCCAGCTTTTTTCTTGCTTTAAACATGAATTTCTTGTGTCTTTGCATGGTGGCCAAACAAAATATCCTCTTGTGTTATTAATAAAGGGGCAGTAGTAAATGGCTGTTTATTTAAAAAAAATGTTTTAGCTTGATCTTGTGTTTTCAGCATGGTAAAAAACACATCATGCAAAAAAATAGGACTTAAAATAGGATTTAAAGGACTTAAAATAAACCAGTTCCAGTCATTTCCTTCAAAATCAGTTTAAGGTTTTAGCACATAGCGTATACGTTAAAGCTAACTGTAAGCTAACAATAGTCCAATTTTTGATTTCAAAGAGTGTTTAACTTCTCAGATTGTGCCATTTTGGAAATGTGAGCCCTGTTACATCTTCAGAGAGAAAAAGAATAGTAATAATAGAGTAATGTCACTAACATACTATTCAATAACACTGAAAATCCATTTATTTATTTTTGAATGTTTCAAGTTTCCTTGAACTGGTGGCTTCATCTTTTTTTGTTTTGTTTCGTAAACAGCATCCAGTGCCTTCTTGCCCTGAGCCAGAAATGTGCTCCCACAAATGTGTGTACATCATCTCTGAACGGAGGGTAAATAAGGTCGACTCATCAGGTGAGAGATAAACACAAAGTAACATGTTCTGACACCAAGCCCCCCAGGTTTAAGTGTGAAGGTATCTTCAAAGGTAAACGCGCTCCGATGGTCTTTAAGGGCATTTGCAGATAGCAGCACTAAGCTGAAGCAATGCCAACGCTTCCTTTGAGAGTGAATTAGTTGAAAGCCACAAGATCATGGATGTCAGGGGGTCTCTAGTTTTGGTTGAAGGCTCAGGGTTATTATTATTATTATGATTCATGTTATTAAAAGGTCCAGTCTTCTCCTAGCATAACGCTATGTGCCTTCCAACTGGCAAGGAAATATGTACCGTATTAATCTGCTTTTGTTTTCTGTTGCAGGAAATATCATGAGACAAATGAGAAATGTTCTCTATTTTTAGAGGCTTTGATGCTAATCCACATACATCTAACATGCAATCATATCTCCATAGATAATAGGACACATAAAATCCTTTAACGTTTCACCGTAACATTTAGAAGCCTGTAAAAGTGATGACAATGTCACATTTGCATATCCTAAGACCCAGTGTTTCCCCCCCCCCCTTGCTTTAAACAGGAATTTCTTCCAAATAAAAAAAAATTGCTGGTGTCCAAACAAAGAATCCTCATGTGTTATTAATAAAGGGGCAGTATTAAAAGGCTGTTTTTTGCACTCTCCATTCTCTTTTTATTCCCTACCCTCCCTGCTTCTCTTTTTCTCCCCTCCATTTGAAAGACTGCCAAGCTCTGTTTGCCTTGATAATTAGGACCCAAAGCGTGCAATCGCAAGTCCATTATAAAAACAGCCAACGCCTGGGTGGTTTATTGATAAGGCATTACGTGTGTGGAGGTGTGGAAATGTACACAGGGCTGGTGGCACATCAGATAGATTCTCCTGCGCCTTAAAAAAAGAGGCCTTTATCCAGATTAAATGCCATTATGGTCCAACATTGTAATTCGCCAGCTTTGATGACAAGGAAGCAAAAACATATTAATGTAAAAGGGGACGGCAGAACAGCTGTTCAGTGAGAGAGTGTGCAGTAGCTAGTGGCTACAGTGAAATGTCAATGAAGCATTTCTTGTGCACCAACAAAACTTCTCGGTCGTACTCGAACATAAATGTGTTTTTTTTTTACATTTAATTTGTTTCATTTTTAATAAGTAAATCTTAGTCTTTAACATTTTACAGCAATGTTACAGTTTTCCTGCCTGCACTGTAAAAAGTTCAAATGTGTATTTGTTATTTATTCCTATAGATCTGCTTACTCTCTGATTAAAAACAAATATATTTTGTTTAAAAGCAGCATTTTCGGTTTAAATAATTAAATTAAATATTGATTAAATATTTCATGACTTTGTATGCATAATGTATACGTTCCAGTATAACTTTTGTGATACAATTTTTTTTACTAAAATATACAATAAAGATGAAAATATATAAAATAAAAGCTAACATTGGTGTATATATATATATATATATATATATATATATATATATATATATATATATATATATATATATATATATATATATATAAAACTTGACTTGAAATAAGCCATTTTGGGGATGAGCTCATTCTAAAATATATTTTGCAGTGGAATCTGGGTCGAGGCAGACTACAATGTCTTACACTATATATATATATACAGATCTGGCCTTTAAAAACGCGCGTTTTCTCCCGCGGCATTCGGCAATTCGTCTCGTAGAGTCTCGCAGAATTCTGCAAGTGCTTCGGGGGGGCCTAATTAAAAAAATCCCTCAATGTGTTTCGCTTCACAGAATATCCACCAGGTGGCGCATAAAAAACAACTTTACATTAGATTTTTTATTTTACTTCACATTACGTCATGATTGTGAGAAAACCTCCACAATAAAATATAAATTATAAATAGTGATAGACACAAATATTTACAGTAGGCTACTGTATTATACAGACATTTTAAAATATTTGTAAATGCAAAAGGTTCATTAAGACAAGATGGGGTATTGGACAACGTTTACGAATTTTTATATGCTTTGTCATTGATGTGGTTTCCAGGAGAATAGGAGAATTCCTGCAGAATATTTAACATTGCTTTTATTAAAACAGCAAAGTGACGTTCTTGCCAGCGCATAACTTTTTTGTACAACTATTAAGATGATTGTGCATGCAATGCGCATTTATACTAAGCGCAACAGAGAATTTAGTGTGAGCATAATGCACGTGGCTCTGCCTGTAAAAACCCAGCAGTATTTTTTTATATATATACACAAAATCATCCTAACATAATGCAAGGCTTTTACCCAGATTCTTAATTCGTGCAGATATTTCTTGTGTGATTGTTCTTGGGCAGATATTTCTTGTGAGGTAATGTCGCAGCACAACGCGTAGCATACGTTGGGCGCATCTGATTTGCCATTAAATTATTAATAAATATTTTAATTAAACTGTCTTAATGCATTAAGCATAAAGATTTTTCCACGTTAGTCTCAGAATGTCCGGGGTTGGCTTGAGGTATTGCCGACAGTTTGTAAATATTCTAAATATTCATATTCACAAAATCCATATAAAGGGTGATCAACAGTTATGACTTCTAAAATAAAATAAAAATGACCAGATAAGAGGTATCTGATTGACAGTTTGACAGATGTTGTTTTAAAAAAATAATTACAACATTATGGGGAAGTGGTATTAAATATTCGGTAACACATAGCCTAATACAATTATTTTAATTATGCATTTTGTTCAGTTTTGCTTTTACAAAATGTTCCCTGTTTTTTATAATTAATTTAACCTGAGATGTGCGTTATATCGCTTTTGGATCATTCTTTGTGTTGTCGAATTTTGACACAGTTTCATTACTTGTTCATAATAATTTGATTCATAATTATGTCATTTTTTTCTAAAAGTAAAAAAACTAAAAGTTTTTCTAAAAGCAATATTCTAAAGAGATACAAAGACAGTGTACGTGTACCCACCAGATTTCGTCATGAGTCATTTTGTACCCACTACTTTTAACTTCCGTTGACCGTTTTGGTTATGAGGAGCAATATGAGAGAAAAATTTTGTAATCATTGTCTGACACAAAAAAAAATATATATATATAATAATATTCCATTTTATTTTAGTTTTCGTGTTCGCATTTATGAGGGAAAAAACAACGTGTCAGTTTACGGTTATGGACGTGAGCGCTCTAAAAGCGGCACTAAAAGACTGCTTTAAAACTTTCACAGAGACCTCAAACAGAACAGCTGCCTTTCTTTAAATTGATTTTCGTTTTGTATTAATTATATCTTCATTTTAATCAGTGTTTCGTGAACCATTTGCCTGGATTTAAGAAGTAAATATAGCAGACAATCACGACATTGGAGGCCCCGGCGATATCTCATAAATGAACCGAAACTCAGCGTGTAATGAACATTCACATTTACAGTGTATTTAGACACATTTAGACGCATTCATAATCATTACTTTTACCGGTTCTTTGTGGCAAGCTTTATGCGTGCGGTCGTGCGCTTGAGTGCGGCTATATTATAGTAAATGCTCATTACTTAAAACAAAGCATAAGCCTCTTCCTGGCATGCAATGGAATCTACAATGTCAGTTGGTTATATCAACATATGTCAAATTAAGTTACGCGATATCAACAAATTAAGCTATAAACATTAATTTGAAATAACTTAAAGCGTATGTATAGTAGATTTGCTTAAATAGCATTTAAACAAAGGAAATGCAAGGGATTAAAACCCCAACCACACGCTGGTGAAAACTGGAAAAACCGGTTTTCTTTTGATTCCCTGAGAGGAGATCGATTAGCATTGGGGGTTGAATCGGCAGACCTGGGGGGTGGGTGGTTGTACTTTCTTGACTCTGTGCAATTGTTAGCAGCTAAAACAAGCAGCTAAAACAAAGACTGTGCAATTAATTACATTTTGGAAATAACTTTCTTAATGTCGTTTTATTTAGCCTATACACTGCAAAAATTTTTTTTTTTTTTTTTTTTTTTTTTTTTTTTTTTTGAATTTGTAAGTATTAAATATGTTTTACAAACAATTGGTTTACAAACTCTTGGAGGTTTGTGGTTACCATCATTCAGAAGAGTGGTGCTTGTGTTTAGACTTATGTTTTACGTGATTAAATCAGGAAGATTATATTGGTTTCTGTCCACGAAGACGCATTTAAGACTATTTAATAAGGAAATGGAGGCACCGGCGCGATATAACTTGCATTGCTCGTGAACTGAGCTCGTCTCATAAATGAACCGAAACTCAGAAATGTATCTAGAAAGCTTGAAATGTCCACTTTTAAACAAAACAATTCAAAACGAAAAGAAACAGACAACTCTCTTATGTAAGTGTGCATTTCTCTCTATAGGCACGTTCACAATATCTGCGAAGATGACGAGTCAGCATTGTCAACATCTTTGACTGACACATAAAACACTAGATTATTAGTAAACAATTAAAATGTCTCCTTGCTATACTTGACACATGATTACTTTTGCCAGTTCTTTGTGGCGAGCTTTATGCATCCGTTAACTATCGAATATCGTGACTCATATTTTGTACCAGACCATTTATGGTTGTTCATATTGTTCAACAAAGTTCTTGATAAAAAAAGAAAAGAAAAAAAGAAGCTACTGTGCCTTATATTATTGTTGTATAGCGCGCAAGGTTTATGCGCATGCTTTAAGTCTTCTCCGTTTTTAGTATACTGTGGCAGAATTACAGTGCCTGGTCTGTATACTAGGCTACATCGTTTTAAAATCGGTTTCAGTGGTTTCGTGTGTACGCAGATATTTCTTGAGACGACGTCATGTTTTTATGTTTTTATGCACTTTTACTCTTTTAGTTTTGTTGCAATTTCACCAAAAGCTTATAATTAGGAAATACACACAACACGCTAAACTTATATTCTCTATTATGTTAAAAATGTTGTAAAAAATACGTATTATTCTTATATAATAAGAATAACAGTAATGTACATTTATATTGCACTCGAAATGATTTAGATATGGAAAGAGGAATTCTTCTCAACTACCACCAATAAAGTTTTAAAATTCTTGTTTAGAAAATATTATATTTTGATGATTCTGCAAGTTCAGCAGACAGTGAGGTTCGGGTTTGTTCCGATCAGAGCTCGTGAGTGGAGAGCGCATTTCTGAATATTCCGCTCCGCTCGTTAATTCCGCAGGGACGCTCGCTCAACACAGATGTCCTGTTGCCTGGTTCGAAAATATGTGGAATAAGGGCTGCTTTCGACTAAAAGGATTTTTTTTCTTTTTTTTTTTTTCTAGTCGACTAGTATACTAGGCTAGTTGTTCATTTAAGTAATTCATGGACAAATCGCCCCTTTATATTAATTTAATTAGCCTACTTATATGGATCATGAGTGTTTACGTAATATAGCCGCACTGCGCACGACCGCACGCATAAAGCTTGCCACAAAGAACCGGTAAAAGTAATGATTATGAATGCGTCTAAATGTGTCTAAATACACTGTAAATGTGAATGTTCATTACACGCTGAGTTTCGGTTCATTTATGAGATATCGCCGGGGCCTCCAATGTCGTGATTGTCTATTGACTTCTTAAATCCAGGCAAATGGTTCACGAAACACTGATTAAAATTAAGATATAATTAATACAAAACGAAATTCAATTTAAAGAAAGGCAGCTGTTCTGTTTGAGGTCTCTGTGAAAGTTTTAAAGCAGTCTTTTAGTGCCGCTTTTAGAGCGCTCACGTCCATAACCGTAAACTGACACGTTGTTTTTTCCCCTCATAAATGCGAACACGAAAATTAAAATAAAATGAATATTATAATTTTTTTTTTTGTTGTGTCAGACAATGATTACAAACATTTTTCTCTCATATTGCTCCTCATAACCACTGAAAACGGTCAACGGAAGTTAAAAGTAGTGGGTACAAAATGACTCATGACGAAATCTGGTGGCGTACACTGTCTTTGTATCTCTTTAGAATATTGCTTTTAGAAAATCTTTTAGTTTTTTTTTACTTTTAGAAAAAAATGACAATTATGAATCAAATTATTATGAACATATAATGAAACTGTGTCAAAAATCGACAACACAAAGAATGATCAAAAGGCGATATAACGCACATCTCAGGTTAAATTAATTAAGCTCCTCATAACCACTGAAAACGGTCAATAGAACCCAAAGTCAAATTATTATGGACTGAAGTTAAAAGTGGTGGGTACAAAATGACTCATGACGAAATCTGGTGGGTGCATACCCACCGTCCCCACCGAAATCAACGCCTATAAGGGAAACATGATAATATAAAAAGTACTGTACAGTAATGCAGAAAAGCGCATTACAACCATGTTAAAACTATTTAAAACGTTAAGATGCAAAAATGAACTAAATGTAAAATTAGATAATGATAATGCGCAAATGATCTCGGTCTCTTCAAAGGTCTTCGCAAATTATTGTGTTATAAGACTCAGTTATCATAGCCTACATCACGTCTCTTCTACTGTAAGTACACAGAAAAAAAAATAAGACAAATGATGCGCGTTTGAGTCAGATTTTTATGAAGAATATGTGACTGTTTATGTAACTGGCAAAAGAAAACATTGTATTCGTCATACTTCGTCAACTCAGTATGGCCACATGAAACTCGACTGCCATCTACAGGTTTTATTATTTCCTGCGTCCAACATCTAATCCCCCTTCTGCACGATCCCGCAGAATTTCGGAAGTGCTCGCAGCATTCTTCTCTCTGAGACGCGCATTTTTAAAGGCCACATCTGTATATACTTTTTTTATTTTGCTGTAATTTTTTGGTTGTTATTTTAGTTATTTCAATTAGTTGCTAATCAAACATTTATAATTTTCATTTAATTTAACTTTTCATTTTATTCAAGCTTTGTAACATTTTACAACAAGGTTTCGTTAGTTAACAATAGTTAATTACTTTAGTTAACTTGAATTAAGAATGAACTGCACTTCTACAGTATTGTTTTTTTATTATTTATTATGTGTAGTTTTCAGCATTTACTAATTATTAAATTAGTAAATTCAAAAGTTATTATTAAAATCAAAAGTTGTATTTATTAGCATTAGTCAATGCACTGTGAACTAACGTGAACAATGAACAACTGTTTTTTTTATTAACTAACATTAACAAAGATTAATAAATACTGTAACAAATTGCTCATTGATAGTTCAATGTTAGTTAATACATTAACTAATATTAACAAATGAGACCTTATTGTAAAGTGTTACCTTTTCATCTAATATTTATATTTTAATTTATTTAAGCTTTATTTAACAAAAGTGATTTTTAGTAGTCTTAGTTTTAGTTAACAATAACTATAATAGATTTATAACCAAACTGACATTCATTTAAGTTATGCAAGCGAGAACAATGCTACAGTGACATCTATGTTGTGAGACTGCATGATCTGCTGGTGACTTGGAGATGTTGGACCAACACACCAACGGCGAGAGAGAGTGTGAGAATGATATAAAGACAGTGAGAGATGGGTAGAGAGAGAGAGAGGGAGAGAGTAATTGTTTGGAGACAGGGGGCTATAGCAGGATTTTAATATGTTTGCTGTCTCCCGGTTCCAATTGGGCCCCTCAGGACGTTGTGATATTTAAAAGTGACATGTCTGACCCTGCACATTTGCGATGTGTCATCATGCATCAAGTGCAGAGGTGTGGATTAAAGCTCTCCCTAATGTTGTGTGCATTGGGATTTATATTTCCAATTAAGTCTGCAAATTATATGATCATCCCGAGCCATGTGCAAGGGCCATTTTGGAAATGGGTGGCGATGTCCCCCCCCCCCCCCCCCCCCTCACTAATGGTAATGTTGGAAATGCGATCCACTTTGTGGTTGGAATATTAATCTGCTTCGCAACTGTCCAATTACATTGCGCATTATCACATTGTGACTCTAAGGGAATTGTCAAGCAAAATACATACAACTCAGCTGTAGAATGCAGATCATTATGTTCATCATAAAGTGCAGTGCAGGGTGACCAAGTTGAATTGGATATAGGGGTTATAGAAGGTCTCGCATGTAAAGATCACGCAAGGCCGTCCCTCTGCGGATGCTGTGGAGCCGGCTGTCTCCGCTCTTATCTCTGCTCTGCTGGCAGCTAAATAGACCTGGGTCTGAATGGAGAACTGAAAATTCCAATAATCCTTACACTGTAAAAAGAAAAAGTTGCTGCCTTGAATTTTTTAAGTACAATCAACTTGGATGTTTAAGTCATTTCAACTTAAATTTGAATCTTGTTTAACTTACTGAATAACATTTTAAAGCGTATTAAAATATAAAACAGTTATTTAATATTGTAATAATATTTCACAACAGTTTTTATTTTTGATCAAATAAAAGCTGGCTTGGTGAGCATTAGAGACTTCAAAAACATTAACATTTTTAAAAAACCCAAACTTTTGAACGGAAGTGTAGTAGTTATTAGTCTTCATATTAGTATTATTTTAATATTAATCTCAGTACTAATTAGTCTTAGTAGTAGTATTAGTCCTCCAAGTATTTGTCTTACTCTTAATCTAATAATTAATAAAAATCTCAGTATTACCTTAAGAGTAATGTGCATACTAATAACACAGGTAAGAATAATACCAATATCGAGAACTCTAATAAAATGCAATATTGGTATGAGTCTCTTGGCCAGTCATTCCTGAGTAAACTTTACCTGTCTTTTTCAATCAAGCATGCAAATATGAGCATGCCAAGACAGCGCAGTGTTTTGACAATTTCCTGTTTAAGGAGACAGGGCTCGTATCACTCCTTATCTGTGCGAATCCAGCATGCAAGCACCCGGTTCAGCCGTTAATTGCCTAAGGAATTGATAACGGTGCTGAAGCCGGTCCGCCTGATAAACCCACATGTCCATCTGTCAAACCCGGCGCCGACCACGCACACACACCTCTGACAGGAACACCATTCTCACCATATCCTCAATGGTGTAAATTATTGATTTTAACATGACAGCTATTGGAGATGGTGCCTGAATGCATGCTGAAGAAAAGGAGGGAAATCTTCTGCTATTGCTGTCCTATGACTGCAAAGAGTTTTTTCTTGGAGGATGTTGAACGAGAGTGTTCAATATTCAGAGAGAAGGAAAGAAAGAGGTGCTTGAAGAAGAAACAGGGAGTGAGGGAGAGGCTAAGTTGGATATGGTCCAGTCTGGAGCTCTAAATACAGTCATGTTCACATATAGTTTGGTTCATTTTGAAAGTGAAAACCACATAAAACCGAAGTGACTCCCTTAACTTGGGCTACGTACAAACCAGGCAACATTTGCAACTTGTCCCGATGGTCACTCTCAGAGCAATGACAGAAAGGGGAAAAGTTATTTTTTTTAAGAACAATGAATAATGTGAGGAGTATAAAAAAGAGGTTTCAGAAAGAGTGAAGATGAAAGAGGGAATGCACAGACAGAGAGGGAGGAAATAAAAAGATTGGAAGGGGGAGGGAGAAAAGGAGTGATGGAGAAAGACAGCCTGAGGAGAGAGACGGAGGCAAAGTGAGAATTGAAACTTCTTCAATCTGACGGCGCGTGTCTCCCTGGGGTCCATTTTGATCTAAGCATATTTGAATGTAAATATAAGACCGGCTGCTTTTATTGAGTGGTGTCGGCCCGGCACAGCTGATGACCACTGGCGCTGTCTGACACTCCAGCTAGATCCATCAGAGAGGAAATGCATTCATCTATATGATGCGCCTCTTCCTACAATTATAGATAATTTATACGCCTCCTGTTTACACCCGTCTGTTTAAAATGTATAGCTTTTGCTCTCCTCTTATTCTAGAAATCTCTGGGGTCTGTAATCTCAGAGACTTCGGTTTATAGAGTCAGATCTGAATAAAGAACGCCCACCTTTCCGCTGATGGTCAGGCACATTGTAATTCATGTGGGGAAAGGGATCAGCTCCGCAATTGTCTTAAAGGGATAGGTCAACCAAAAATGAAAAGTCCCGGTAACACTTTATTTTACAGTACTTACCATAGTAATAACAGTAAATGATGCATAATTACATGCAACTAACCCTCAACCAAATACTAATCCTACACTAACCCTATAGTAAGTACATGTAGTAAGTACAGTACTTAAATGTATAATTACAATGTAACAATGACTTTGTAATAATATTTCACAACAGTTTTTATTTTTGATCAAATAAAAGCTGGCTTGGTGAGCATTAGAGACTTCAAAATAATAAGTATATAAGTCATAAATAATAAAAATAAAATAAATAATAAGTTAATAAGTAAAATAAAGTGTAACCAAAGTCCCTCATGTCATTACATTCCTTGAATTTGCCAAAATGACAAAAAAGCACCAAAAAAGTATCTTAAAAGTACACAATTGTGTGCCATAAGATACTTTTTTGACTCGGTTAAGTCACATGATAATGACAACATGGTGAATGTAGTACATCCGGATTATTTATTCTATAGAGCATACCTTTTTAGCGCTCGCAAAGTACGTATACTTATTCCAAATAAATACCTACTCAAGAGAGTATGCGATTTCGGACGTAGCCATTGTCTGATTCTTTAGTCTAATCTTTTCAATGAATCAGTTTATCCAGATTCCAAATCCAGTTTGAATAAAGAAAGTTAATAAAACAGGCTGATGTCTCACTGAAGTGCAATATCTTCACTTACTAAATTTTAGTTTTTTTCGCTCACACAAAATCATATGTTTGACTTCTATACTGTATGATCTTTTTATGGTGCTTTTGAAGCTTAAAAACTCCACTTCCCATTAATTCCAGTATCATTTTTCAAAATGTATCCTTTTGTATTCCACAGAATTAGAAAGCCATACAGGTTTGGAACAACATAAGGGTGAATAAATTATTTTTCATTTCTGTGTGGACTAATCCTTTGAAAGCACGAAAAAAGGTATTTCCAACCTTTTGTTCAATGATTAAAAGACAATTACTCAAAAGAGAAAGTCGATTTAGGTGACATCTCATTAAATGCACATAGTGATTGCTGATGATGTTAATCTTTTAAGCAGGGCGAATATTTCATTAATGTTTAAATAATGGAAGATTAAAGCATGCAAAATTTAAGGACCAAAACTCAAAGGTATCGTTTTAAACTTCTAAATCTAAAATCACCATGTCTTCAAAGATTTCAGCGTGGACAATGACAGGAACACGATCAAACGTGTCAGGTGGACATCTTTGCTCATGATGTTGCAGTTATTTAAAAGCTTCCCTATTTTCATTTAAACTCAAACTCTATTTAGGGATTTCTATTTTCATGCCTTTCAAATGGTAATGGATCTCTTCAAAGTCTTTCTATCGCTCATTAGCAGCAGCTCTACATAAAACAGTGTAAATGAGCGAGAAAAAGGGTGAAGAATTTATTATTATTATAGTCTTACTATTTTGGCCTGTCAGATGATAAAACAGATTAAATAATCGAATAAACTTACATTGAAAGAGGGACCCGAGACATATTTAGAGACAAGCAATGCTCTGACAATCACCCACAGTAGAGCGACTGTGACTTTTTGTGGTGTAGTTTCCGTGGTTGTGATTAAACATACTTGTACTTCTAAATGACATCCAGAACTAGGGCCATATGAATATGAGAAGGACTGCAGTTGTAACACAGTTCCTTAAGGAGATTTAAGGAAGGAGTTCCTTTTTTTTTTTTGAGTGACAGCGTTCTAACCAGCGCTCCTCTTCAGTTGACCTTCTCAAACACGTGCCTGTAACCAAAAGTATGCAAAAGAAGAGAGAAAGAGAGGGGGAACGGATAACGGGAACAGATTGCCATCCGTCACAAGATAAACCCCCAGGTTTACCGTGCGATCCGCGATTCTTAGCAACAGAAGTCAAAATGTAGTTTCTGATGAGTATAGATTACATAACAACATCTGGCTAATCCTCGACCTACAGGCACACAAGCATATTTTTCCCTAATTAGATTTATTTGCTGCCTTTGTTTGATTCGTCTTTACCCCTGGCATTTTGCTCCAGAAACAGATGCCATTAAAACTTCCTGTTCCTGAGGAATGGATCCAAGATCATTTTTTTTTTATAAAGAGCAAAGGTCAAAGATCAGCTCTGCTCTTCATTCCGAAGTTTGGTGGAATGACATGATTAGATCTCATTTATAGTTATGGTCTTTTATATCATTTGGAGCTTATCGGGGCTCGAGAAATTCGCAGTTGACAGATTTATTTTGAGTTCAAATATTTGAAACCTTGATTTGAGTCAGACTAGTTGGAATCCTGTCAAAGATAAGATCCCATCCCGTTAAAAGACATATGCAGATGTGAGGAGAGAAGATGAGAGAAGAAAGGAGGAGAGGTGAAGACAGTGATGGGAAGGAGCGATGCTGACAGATGATAAAACTCCTGCAGGTTGAAGTGTAATGGGAGGCCAATGAGGCCTTGATAGCTTCAATTTTATGGTTAAGAGGAATGTGAAAATTTATCCCAGTGGCCGACAGATCGGAGCAAACAGCTGTTCCCCCATCTCTGATTCCAATCGTCCATTGACTTGCTGAGACCACCGTTGCACTGAAAGGTAGATAACGCTTGGGAAAAATAATAGCTTTCACGGCAGTGAATTTCAAACATTAGCTCCGCGATGGAGGATTATCATCAGGAGCACAAGTCAAAGAATTTGTCACAGAAGAACCCCTTTTTCTACTGTCTTTGTATTTCCCTCTAGGTTTTAATCTGTCAGACAATAAGATAAAGTACAAAACTTTTATGTTCCTTTAGGGCACCCTATAAGCAGACGGTGACAAACGTGACCCATCCTGATTAAAGCACAGACTCTGGAGACAAGGGCCTGGCTGGAGAATCTCACAATCTCCCTTGCCATCTTCTAATAAAGTCAGGCATGCAGCGGGGCGTCAGTCTGAGCGTTCCTGGCAAATGGTCAAGGTTTGGCTGAATAGCATTGCACCGTCAGTGCTATAACTACAGTACATGGTTTGCAAGTACTCCATTATTATAGTTTTTCATCTAATTATTTTATTTTATTATTATTTTACAGAAATGATTTGTGATTGTGACCAACTTTATTTGAGTTAGTTTTGGTTAGTTATTTCAGTTGACAAAAATGTTTTCAATTGTCCTGTGGTCCCATTAACAAAGCTGACAGATTTGAAATCGTGTTTTTCCGGGGAGCCATTGAGATGAATGGGAATGCTAAAGGACAGGTACCTCCAGGTATTTTAGGTCTCCTTGGTGCGCAAGAGCGTGAACAACCGGATTTGGTGCTCAATCATGGAGGGCCGGACTGTGGAATGAGAGTCCCGTCAACAGAGTGCAGAGATAATTGTGTACATGAGAGTGAACAGCCTGTGTCTGGTCAGGGAGTGAGACGCGAGCTACGTTTAAGTGTCCCTCTGCATCCGCGTTTTACTGTCTCTGTCTGCCTCCATGTCTCCCCTGGCATCCACTGTCTAATTAAATGTGTCCTCCGGCAAGAAGCTGTCCACTTAACACCTTCAATTAGGAAGCACAGCTCCATCTGTACACACTGATGTGAGAGAGGATGTGGATTTTTCGGATGTGGCATTGACAGAGAAAGGGGAACTATTTTTAGTTTGCGTATCCGTAGCGAGAGGTAGAACAAAGTGTGTGTTTGTGTGTATCTCTGCAGGACACAGAGTCTTTGTAATGCACCGCAGATCCCTCTGAAAGTCTTGTGAATAATTGACAGGTCATTATTTATTATCAGAGGACCGGCGCTGTGCTGCTGTACATGGCCCTGCTTCGTTAAGTCAAAGTAAATGAGCGAATTCATGCTCCAATTACTCTCTGGTGAATTTCGTCTCTCGAGCCGCTCTACAAGGAGGAACCGATCGCCACAGCTGCTGCCGTAAGTTTCAGAACACTTATTTACCATTATCTGTAATTAGGGAATCTGTATTACCTGCTTGTGAATGGATTCACATGGAGAGTTCTTGGCCTGTTTCTATGTTTCAAGTCTGAACTAAAATTTTGAGAGTACAAGGTTACAGACAGTATTTCTGTTTTGCTGAAAAAGGCAACTTGTTGAAAAATTTATGAAAAAAAAAAAGAAAAAAAAGTGACGTTTTCATGTGACTCGCGCCATTCAAATTAGATTTTTTTTTTTAATTGTGAAATCCTATCTTTTGAAATGTTAGAAATTTGTACTTAAGTGATACTTCTTTATTTTTTAGTAATAAATTAATTTTCATTGCATGGACCATTTATTTATTTATTTTTCTTTGAATTGTAATTCAGGAAATTTCTCTTCCTGTCATTTCAGATTCCAACTGCCAAATTCAGCTCATAAATTGAAAGGGAGCCATTAAAAAACCCCATAAAAACATAAATAAAAGTCCTAGAAATGGCTTAGATACATCAGTGAAAGAAAAAAGGACTTGTTGAACGTGGGTGTACTAAACTTTTCTGCCTCAGCATGCATTTTTGTTAAATGTAAATTAGTTCTGTAAATAAGAACCGAGCCACCATGACGGCAGGTTCCGGAGATTTTCAGGATTGAACTTCTTCTGCTTCTCTTGTTTCTAACTTGTTTCTTGTTGCTTTGTAAAAAAATACATCATTAGTGAGCTAAAGTCATGTGTGAAAATCACAAGCCTACAAGCTGGACCAGTCATACATTGACCAGCTGAAAAAAAAAAAAAAAAAAAAAAAATGCCTAAGATGGTTATAAAGTCTTCCAGCTTGGCCAGTCTATGTCATGCAAATTCTCTAGTAATGTGCAACTGTGCTTTGAAAGGTCAGTGGCAAACAGCCCCAATGCTAAAATCATCTTAAATTTTAATCTGGCTTGCTGGTCTCCAAGCCTGGTCAGGTTAGTCTGTTGGCTAGTTTTAAGGGATTCTTATCTTTTCAGCTAGAGTTAGTTTGGGAGAACAGCCGGCCTACAGTCTATAAGACTGTCTATGAGACCTATAAAGCCTGCTGAATCATATTTGACACGCACATTTCTAAAGCTTCTAAATTATCAACATGATCAAAATGTAAAAACCTGTTGTACACAATCTACTGCATGCCTTCTGCCCTCTGATTGATAGTTTATACTTTTAGTTTATACTTTACATAAGTAAAATGACTGTAAATCAGGTCCAGGTACATGTCTTTATGCTGTGAATTTTACTGATGTTTTTTATAAAGTAAAAATAACTTTTGCTTTGTAAGTAAAATATCAAGATGAACACTTACTGGATGGAATGCAACTTATCATTACTTTTTATACACAATTTTTAAGAAAAATCATATTAAAATGTGAGTATCAAATATGATACATCAAGCTTTTGAGGGAGGTTTATTTGTACATCTCAGAATGCAGTGAATTATCTGGACCAGCCTGAGAGATAGAGTGTTTTTGAGCTAAAGACGCTACATTTATTATGTTATATAAATGCTTGGCAGCTTTTGGGGCAGCTCCTTTCTACTTGATTGGGGAAGGACCTGAAATGTGTCTTTCCCCAATCAAGTAGAAAGGATTTGCCCTGGGGCAGCACCAAAATGGCCATCAAATAGATTGACTTGCTTAAAATGGAGTAGAACAGCAACTGATAGCTTATTAGCATTCACTCAATCAACTTTTTGTCTTGTCTGCAGGTCCTCAGTCTGCCTGTGACTGATGGAGAGATGGAAAGTTCTGGCAGGCCTTGACACTCTGCTATATCTTGGCAACGGTGGACCTGAGGTTGCTGTGTCAGACTCTGCAAACACTTTTGTCTGTCTAATTAACACCTGTGTGTGTCTGGCTCCCAGATACCCAGACACCTAGACACCTGTCCCCCCCCCCCCCGTTCCGAGAGCTGCTGTCAGCCCGAATATGTCCGTGTATGTACAGAAGTGTGTGCGTGGGTGGGTGGTACTGTAGATGATCATCACACTTGAATCCATACAATTCTTGTTAAGTTTTGTAAGTCTGAGAAGAAAGTTACCCCGTAAGTGTACCAGGGAGCGGAGGTGGTAGCTGGACCGCATAAAAGCTCTTTGTTTTTGTTTTTTTTGTCGTTTGCTTTATGGTGTTGTTTACTGTGTCTGAGCAGGAGTGATAAACAGAAATACTGAGCGCAGGAGGTGAGGAAAAACAGGAGAAGCACACATAACACTTGTGCTGTTTCTTCCATTCCAGAAAGAAAGTCTTGGGGGGTTGCTGGGTTTGAGAACGTTAAAACGCTACAGTGTTTTTTTCTTTTTTATTCATGAGTTTCTCTCTTGTATTTTTTGCCATTCTTGACCCTCTTTTTTTGTCCACTGCCAACCAACCTGGTCTTTCAAAGGCCTTCAAAGACTTGGCAAGATACAGTATGTCACCCAGTGGGGCAAAGAATATTTCCAATTTGGATCTTTCCCGATTTTTGCTGTGTTGAAGATAAAGTGGTTGTTTAACATCAGGTGATCTATAATACCTGGAGATTGTTAGTATTTCTGTTTATATTCCATTTATACCCATTTATTGGATATTGTATAGTATTGTTTTATTTTTACAAAGTTTTTTTGTTGTTTTAGTTATAGTATTTGTCCTTTGATGGCAAAATACGGACTAAATTTAAAGGATATTTTCATGTCATATTCATTCATTTTAGTCACTGCAAAAAATCCTCTCTTACTGTAAAAAAAAAAAGTTGAGAAAACTTAAAAGTTTAAGGCAACCAGCTGCAGGACATTTTTGAGTTTTCTCAACTTACGTGTTTGAGTTATCTCAACTTTTCTCAACTTTTTTCATGTTAAATAGTTGAATAAACTTTAAAAACTGAATTTGTCATACAAAACGTAAGTTGGATTTTTTACAGTGTATGAATCCTATGTAGAAATGTTATTTATTATTTAATTTTTTTGAGGATTGTTTTGTGTTGTGACACATACACATACATTATATTACCGGAAAGCAAGAAAAAATAGATGACACTTAAACGACATTACGATTTTTTTTTTTTTTTTTTGCTGTGCAATTTTACTCTTGACTATAAATTAGTAGGGGAAATCACATTGCCTATAAATTATGGGTTTGAAATTGTTGTTCTCTTTAAAACAGAGAAATTTGCATTGGTAATACTTTTTTGTTTTCTCATCCTATTTTAATCAACAGTACAGTAATTACATTTAATTTGATATTTTCAGAACCATGCAAATGCCATGTGACTACTCATTCTGGAGTCATAAAAAAAAAAAAAAAGTCATCACAATGCTGACTGGCTGAAGATTGAGGAACTGGCAAAACCTCTACTGTACATCTATTAGTCAGAATTCAATGCACTGCTACTTTTAAGTGTCTGACAATGGAGAAAGATGGGTTGCACTTTATTTTACAGTATTTCCACTTACAATACGTGTACTTACAGTGTACCTACCTAAGAAAGTACTGTTTAATATAAGGTAACTACATGGGTTAAGGTTAAGTTTGGGGGTAGGTTCTGGGTTAGTAACTAGTTATTACCCAGTTATTGTAATTAATAAGTAAATAGTATGTACATGGGGAACAGGACTGTAAAATAAAGTGCTACCGAAAGATGCTGTTTTCTCTTGTAGATGGTTATGGCATCAACTAGAGTGGGCTAATCGGTCACATTAAACAGCCAAGACTTGACCCCTTGATTTAACCTTCTTCAAAACCTCCTTGATCTACCTTACCTTTAACTCACCTCCCTACCCATAATCCATTTCAATGAAGTAGGCTACACCCTGCAAACACGAAGATTTCATTTCCACCCTTTGTCTTGAAACGGCCTTCCCATCCTCTCACAAATTGAGTTATTGAATTGAAGATTCCTCCTCCTGCGCTCCAGCCTCCAGTCCGCCATCCTGCTGGGAGTCACTGTGGCTGCTCAAATCCAGTTCTCGTCTCTGCTCCCGTGGACAGCAAGAGATTATGAGCGTCAGTGTATCAGCTGAGCGCCGCTGCTTTCGCCTGCGCCCGTGCCACAGACAGCACAGGATGAATAATTTAAAGTGCCAGCTTGGGCATGCGACGCCGCCTTTTCTGGACTATTAGCTACACAAGCAGCATTAGGCTCATCGCTGAAATGTGATGCTGTCGCTCTCTCTCTTTCCTCTCTTTCCTCTCATTCGACATGAGTTACATCCCATACAGACAATATCCCATACAGGTGCATTAAATAATGTTATGTTAATAGAAAGAACTTTTGATCTTAATAATGCATTATTAGATGTTAAAATTAACAATAACTAAGATGAATAAATGCTTTAGAAGTATTTTTCATTGTTTATTCATGTTAACAAATGTAGTCAACTAATGTTAACATATGAAATGTTGTTGTAAAGTGTTACCTTTAAAAAAATATCGATAGTTGTTATTTTAGTTTAAGTTATTTTAGTACTTCAGAATCAGAAATCAGAAATGATGCCTTGACAAATGAAATAAAATAAGGAAACATTTTTATAATTTCTTTTACTTCAGTTAAAGTTTGTTATTTCAAGTTATGAAAAAACGTTTTTATTTAAAACTTATTTTAGTTTTAGTTAATGATAATAACCCTGGAGCAAAACAAATTATTATTTGAAGAGATTTAAAAAGTTTAAAATTGTCATAATTTACTCACCCTCACCCTCAAAGTTGAAAATTGTCATAATTTCCTCTCCCTCAGCTATTTTTCTCTATCCAAATCAACATTGGACTTATTTTATGGACATTTTTCAAAATACTGTACTTTCTTTTGTGTTTCGTAAGTCATACGGGTTTGCAATGACATGAGGGTGAGGAAATGAAGACAGAATTAAAAAAATTTGGGTGAACTATGCCTTTCAATAAATGGATTGTGAGGGTTTACTAAACAATATGCAGGTTTTTGTACTGAAATACTGCACACACACAAAAAAGTGCAACTGTTTAGTGAGTTCATCCCAGAGAGAAAAAGAGGAAGTGAGTAGGAACGAGTGTGAAAACCGGTGATGGAGTGGGTGTGAAGATGACGTGATGGCGAAGTAGAGATGCTAGCTTTAATGAAAGACTGTGTTCAGGCTGAGGAGTGTAAGTCTGTCCGTGCGCTGACATTCGACATCCCCTTCTGTGACACCACCCTGTCAGAAAGAACAAACTGAAGAAGGAGAAAGCAGGAGCACATGCCATGTACACCAGAAATGGGGAAAGAGAGACAAAGGCAGATCTGGAGAACAGGCAGTCGTACATTTAAAGGAATAGTTCACCCCAAAATGAATTTCTGTCATCGTGTACTCACTCTCATGTCTTTCCAAACCTGTGTGACTTTCTTTCTTCCTTCTGTAGAACACAAAAGGAGAAGCTTTTTTTCCACACACACTACAGTTCAAAAGTTTGGGGTCATTGAGATGTATTTTAAATTAATACTTTTATTCAGCATGGATGTGTTCAATTGAAAATGTGACAGTAAATACATTTAGGTCACTTTTTTTTATTGTCCATAATTATGCAGTAGTTAAGTATTAACACATTGCAAGTTGATGATTACCTGAACATATGTTAGCCATTATGGTAGTTAAGCTTTAACAAACCAGTACTAACTTTACATTAAATCCTTTTTAGGGTTAGGCTACACTTCATTTTGATTGTCCACTTTAGACATTATCTTGCCACTTTGCCATTACATGTCAACTAACTCTAATTAGAGTAACACTAATTAGAGTTATACAGTTAGGTATTCATCTTTTTATTGGATCTAATTTGAAAATAAAGAAATGAAACCAAATATGCAAACATTTTATAAATGAAGCATGTCTCAATATTTAACCAAATCATCATGAGTGAATTGTCCTTGTTGTGATGTAAGTCATTTCACTTTTCATTCTGGTATGTTTTCCACAGAAGAAGGAAAGTCAAATGGGTTTGGAGCAACATGAGTGATTGAGTAAATGATGACAACTTTTTCATTTTCAGGTGAACTATCCCTTTAAATTCAAGACTTGTTGAAAAGTCTAGGTCCTTGAAAAGGTCGTGGAGTCTTTTAGTAAATCCCGGAAAACTGTCCGTTCATTTCCTCCCTGAAGCCTGATGTTTTTGACAGATTTCACTGACACGATTGTTTTTTTTCCCCCTCTGCAGTTTTGGCACTGACTGAAAGCTGGCAGAACCCTGGCAGACACTCGGAACAAACCCGTTGTTTGTCAGAGGTGTCACACAACGAGAGCCCAGCATCCCTGTCCTCTCGCGCTCCTCATTTCCTCCTCAAGCAAAGCTTGTTTAGAGTGGGCGTCGGCCGTGTGTGTGCGCGTGTGTGATAGGGAGCCTGAGGGATGCGAGTCGGCACGGCTCTCAGAGTAATTGAAAATGTGACCTGGAAAATGTTTGCCCAGCAGAGCATGAAAGTTACCTCCGGAGCGCCGGCTGAAGCTCACCTGCGGTGCCGACTGGGAGGGCCTGGGAATGCTGGGATATCGGGCTGAGAGCCACTTTATCCCTGCAGAGCCATGCACACCGACGTCTCATGCATTATTCACAGCCTCTAAATAAGCACAGATCAGACCACTAAAACCCAACCTGCTGGCCCTTTCCTGAGGAGTACCTCTCTCACCACTGACCTCTGCAAGGGCATCACAGATCTGTAAGTGAGTTGCCGTGAATGTGTAGAGAGTTTAGAATCACAGTAAGAAAGTGCATTTCATAACTCTTTGCTTTATAATATATGGTCTTTATTTATTTATTTTTTGGAGGGGGGGGGGGGGGGGGATCTCATTGCTGTCACTTAAAATATCATTCAAATATTGAATCTTGTATCTAATTTTAAAATGATGATTTGGTTGTCAAGATGAATGGATAACAAACTCCAAACCCTAAGTATTAAACGTCAGCATGAACGCACTGTTTGTGCGTTTACATAAACCCTGCTTAATCCAGCTAAGACCAGTAAACCAGTTTATGGAGGTTTTGTTTGTTTGTTTTAAGCAGAGGTACCACTAACAATATGGTCTTACCTGGTCTTCCAATCTGGCCAAGCTGGTCTTCAGCTGGTTTAGCTTGTGTCTCTCAGCAAAACTGACATTTATCTGGTTTATAGCAGCTCGCTATAGCCTTCCAGTCTGGTTAAGTTGAAAAGTGCCCAAAACAACTCTAAAACCAGCTATTTGACCAGCATGGGAAACCAACTAAGACCATAAAAAAATCTTAGACTGGTTTAAGAAAGTTCTTCAGCAAGTATGGACATAAATAATACCTTAAATGTGGCTAGTTCAGGAGAGATGTGCTATTGCTATTTAGCAATTAAATTTGTCTAGTTGATGAAATTTGTGACAAAATCCATTCGATTTAAATTAAATAGGACTTGAGCGATAGGCCCACACAAAAACTAGAATTTGATAGAGGTGATTTACCAGACTGGAAGACCAGCTAAGACCATCAACTCATCTTAGACTGGTTTAAGAACGTTTCTTTTTTTTTTTCTTTTTTTTTGCAAGAATGGACATAAATTATACCTTAAACCTTAAAAATGGCTAGTTGATTAGAGGGGTGCTATATCAAATTAGCAACTAGATTTGTCTCATTATATACAGATTTGAATTAAAAAGTATCTAATCGCCTTTTTTTGGCACGGAGAGAGCGCCAGTCTGGCAGGTCCGGCGGCATTCTAACCCCACACCTGGTCCACGTGCACCTATTGATTCGGCTAAATAAGCAGATATGGGATTGATCCATGTGCACATTCCCCAACAAGCATGCAAATCAGACAGAATCAGACACCAAGAGATGGAGAGAGAAAATTCTGGCAATCGCCCTGTCTGATCATACAGAATCGAGGTAAAAATCACGTTCGGAATGAAATCACGCTCGGAAGCATCAGCAAATCTGACTGCAATTAATGGTGTGGATGAATGCAATCAAAGCATCACCTCTATCTCATATGACCAAGGTCCTCAGGGTCATTTTCATTACCCACTATAATTATTTCAAGAAATCTAATTAGCAAAAGGGGCTTTTGCCCATTTTATTGAAAGAGACAAAGCAATGTCAAATCACAAAGATATCCGAGCAGTCATTTGCAGATGGTAGTCAAAAAGGGGCGGGGCTACACACTTCAGTGAGCTTTCTGAGTTTGTTCTCTCTGTCTTTCCAGTTTCGGTGTTTGTTTGAATGTCTTTTTTTTCGTGGTGGGGAATGCTTGCAGTCATGTGTATGTAGGAGTGTGAAGCTGAATGCTTTTGAAGTGCTGCCGTCTGTGTTGGATGCAGACTGGCGAGCGTCTTTATTCCCAATCTCACGGCCCGGCAGTCATGTTGAGGGCTCGGTGATGAATTGGATGGCTGCGCTCTCTCCCTGAGTTTCGCCTTTTTCTCTCTCCCTCTCTCCTTGTTTCTCACCGTTCCTATCTGTCTCCCTACCTCCTTTTGTTTCTTTCTTCCTCGCTCTTGATCACTGAAGTGGAGGCTCTCTACAGGATGGAAACTGTCTCTCTCTCACACACAGATATCATGAATATGTAGGTGGTTCTTGCCTGAGCACATCCTAGTCCATGAGGAAAAGCCAATGCTGTCTTTCCACATGTGAGGGAGAAGACAAAGGTGGCTGGGCAAAACCCCATTTCTTCACCAGCCCTCCAGATCTGTTCAATATTGCCTACTTAAATGACAAGGCTTGATGAGCCATATATCAAGCTGGTTTATATTAGTGCTGGACTAGTTCTTCATCAACAAGTTGTTATGGTGTCTTAAAAGTCATGTTGGAAAAATCATATTTACTTGTTGAACACACATGAATGTCGCTGCAATGTCCGTAGGAAATGCAGGATGTGGGAAATATGAACTTCTTTGGAGGACTTTCGCGCACCAAAATGCAATGACATGTTTAATGGCACGGTGATCACTCAAGTTCCTCTTATTGCAGCAATAGCAAACCACAATGATCCAACCAATTCCTGATGGACAAAATCAAGTCCCACCCTACATTTTTCTTTTCTGAGAAGCCGTTTCATGATATGTCACAATAGGGTAGAAAATACTATCGCAACTTCTGTTTCATGCCAACTTTTTTTAGCTTCACATTGAAAATGAAGGTGAAGCATTGTCACTTTGTGAATTCGCTTTCATCTGTTTTTTAACAGGAAAACAGGGTCGGCTTTCCATCTTCTGTTGGCTGGACAAACTGATGGTCCCACCCGAATCTCATGACATTAGCTGGTCAGGATGCTCAAACGTCCTTCAATGTTTTGATGCCGCTGTGTTTAAACATTTTGCAGAAATCAACTTGGCAGTGGCCAATGTAGTTCTCTCTGCACATTAAGAAGGTATTTTAATGAATAATTACACACATCACCTTTAAAGACTCAAATAAATATCCTACAGCATCCATATAGAGTGCATAAGTTGAGAAAGCGAACAGTTGCAGCATTCCAAACATCAGTAGGGCACGACTCATTGGTTTCACTTGTAAGTCGCTATGGATAAAAGCATCCGCCAAATGAATAAATGCAAATAAATTTAAATATTGATGTGCTATTAAATGTCATACATGCCTTGGGAACTTCAGAAACTTCTGCTATAACTTTAGTCAAACTAAATCTTCCAATCATGAGTCCATATCAGAGGGTCTCTCCATTATGTCTTGACCCCCACAGAGCCTGTCCTCATTCTCTCTGCAGGAGTCCATTTGCATAGGTCAAGATATATTATAACGAATGTTCTCATATTCCTAAAATCAGTCATCATATTCATGCAACATCGGCATGCATCAGCCTCTTTTTGGTTTTGTTCACCAGTCCAAAAGAAGACTCATTTGCAAGCTTCATGTAATCGCACTTATTCGCACACCATTGACCTTTTGTGGTCAGGTGGAGATGAGAGAAAGCAATAATGTTTAGCGGAGGGTAAACCTATAACAGAACCTGATTATGACTTGAAGAACTTGGAGTGGTTGTCTCCTTACAGAGACTTAAGAATGAGAAGAGAGACAATTTGCATTCCAGTTTTCAGACAAACCTTTGAGACAAGTGCAATTCTCATATCCGCGATACATAAATGTCCCCTCGAACTCTGAGTTGGGTAGAGAATATTTCTGAATTTGGTGACATTACGCAGAGTTTAAGTCATTTCCTATGTATGCATTGTTCCACAGAGTTCAGATTATGTGAAACTGTTTTGTTTGTTTTACCATATTAAACTTGATTAAATTATAAATGAACAAAAGTGTAGTGTAGGCTAATATAATGCAGTGCTATATGAAGGCTTTATGAAGAAATGCAGATAAAACAGTAACAGATCACCCAAAAATTAAAATGGACAGAAGTTTAATTGATTATTCACTTATAAACTTCTTTTGGGCTGTGGCTCTCATATCTCATTCATTTAAATGCCCACATATTGCCATGTTATGACTGACCATGTGACATGCAACTGTCAATTGTCAAACCTGAGTTGTTGCATTTACAGATGCCATTTTGGATATATATATATATATTTTTATATATACGTAAATTTGTTTTTAATTTTTTAATTTTTTTATTCTGTATATTTGTTGTATAAAAAATATTTTCAATCTTTAGTTTTTTATTATATTATCCACAATTATGTTTTTTTTTATTTATTTTTTTATTGGGGAATATTAGGATTTTCTTTGCACTGTTTTGTATCAGTTATGTCAATTTCTTATTGTCTTTCATCTAAACTCATCAGCTTTAAGACCAACACTGGCCCATCTCTTAACTGAAAGCCATTTTATTTGTTGAATCAAAGGTTGAATTTCTATCCTGTCCTCGTGGCTGTGCCCCTTTAAAATTAAATTTGGGTTCTTTAGACCAGAACTGAGGCACAATGGCAAGCCAAAGCTAGTGAAACTCCTCAGAGTGGGTCGGCTTACACTCCGCTCTTTAATTAGTGCATTAGCATCTCATTTTCATTAAGGTGATGTATGCCTCACCGAATGACTGCTGAGAGGTGGGCGTGGGGTGTAGTGCCTATGCATTTTTAGTGGTGTTTAGCCCCTTGACTCGCCACCTGGGCCATCAATCACGAGAGCGGGGGCTGGCTTTACACGGCCTGACTCCGATCTTCATCATCACGGCGTGGTGCGGTAAAATCTACATCATCATTACTGTAAGCCTTTACCATTAAAATCCCTGCCTCATTTGCCCCAGCCTGTGTTTGATCCGCATTTAAAGGAATAGTTTTAAACCATTTCAAAACTTCCCTTATTCTGTAAAAAAGAAAAAGAAAAAAAGAAGCAATACTGGAAATATCTAAATTCTATGCCTGGTCTCAATGATTAATTTACGAATGAATTTTTAAAAATATATTATTTTGAATAATGTCATAAACTGTGGGTCTGTTTCTCACACATACCTACAGTATTTATGACATCTATAAACTTAGAATAAAAGGTAACACTTTATCTTAGTCCACTTTAGGCATTCTACAAACTATAAGTAACTTATAAGTAACTTAACTTATTTTGATGGTTCCCCAACAGACATTCTACTGACTATAAGTAACTTTGCAAGTACATGTCAACTTATTCTACTAGTACTAACCCAAATCTTAACCTAACAGTTTACTATTACTCTAATGAGGGTTGGTTGACATGTAGTTGCAAATTTATCCGAGTTAGTTGATATGTAGTTGCAAAGTTACTTATAGTTAGTATAATGTCTATAGTGGATGATTAAAATAAAGTTCAACCACCTTTATTATATTTGCTACTTCTGCATCCTTTCCCAATTTATGTAATTGTTTGGAAAATAGCAACCAGCACATTCTTCAGAGAAAGAAGTCATACAGGTGTGAGTGTGGGTAAATGATGACAAAAATATCGTTTTTGGGTGGACTGTCCCTTTAAGAATTAGATAAAAGTATATGAAATTTTGCTGCTGCAGTTCTTGCATCAGTTGTAGATTGAAAAACCAGGTTTAATGGTGCTTCAAAGAAATAATCTATTAAAGTGTCAGTTTAAACAGTTTTTCAATTACCAGGTAGTGTGGAACTGATTATCTGTAGTTTCATCTGATTATTTAAAAGAAATACATTTACGTTTAAAATGAGCTTTCCAATCAACACGCTCGGAACCGTGGAGTCAGAAGGACTTCCCAAATGATACAGTAACGCATTTTTGCAAAACGATGTGAATTTAATTAAAAGATAATGTTGTCTTTATTTTTGTGAGATACTGGACCTCCTACTTCTTTCCCCTCTGAAATCACTTTGTGTAATTATACTGTGTGGGAAGCGGTAATAGGCTGTCAAGGGCAAAATATTTGGCAACCAGAAGGACCGGGGGTTGAGCACTGTTGCACATTTGTGATGTGTTATACTGTATGTAAAAAAACTTAAACTCTTAGGACTGTCACGTGTATGTTCTGTTTTGGTTTAGTCCCTGTACCTGTTTCCTTTGTTCCCATTTTCCCACCGGCCACAACTAGTTTGTTTCTATGGTTTCTGATTAGTTGTGCACCTGTTTCTGTTCCATTTAATTATTTTACCCTGTGCATTTAAGCCCTTTAGTTTCCCTTGTCCAGTTGTCGGTCTCGTTTGCGTTATTTGTGGTTGTGTTCTCTGAGTATTGATCCTGTGTATTACTGCAACCACCCCTGAAAGGACATCACTTATATATATTAGTGCTGTCAATATATTAATATTGATATATAAAATTGATATATCGCATATATTAGTGCTGTCAATCGATTAAAAAATGAACTAGATTAATAAAAAAAAACTGATTAATCGCAATTAATCACAATTTAAAAACACTTATGTTTTTAACATATTTTATAATGTAATAATTTCACAGTTAATATCCAATTTAATGTAGAAACATTAATGTACAAAAATATAACAACTTTTAATATAAGTGAACTTAAAACAATCCTCACATAATCTCATAAAACTTTCTCCTCTGGCCCATGAACAAGCATTACAGCATTACAGTTCAGATGTCAGATTGGATCGGAATATTCAGAATATTTATTCAGTTCCATCTGGTTGAAGATCGGAGTCTCCGGTGTCTCCAGTGTTACATGATCCTCCAGAAATCATTCTAACATTGTGGTAATCTTTTTGTGGAACCTGTGATGCATTTTTTTCAGGATGCTTTGATCAATATTTATGATGACATTTTAATCAATGTAAAAGTCTATCACTTTTAATTAAATTAATGCATCCTTGCTATGCAAAAGCATTAATTTATTTTTTTAAAAATCTTACTGACCCCAATCTAAATGTATTTATTAAATAAAAATATATAAAAGATGCCCCACAAAGACATTTTTGTGAACATTTATGTGAGTCAGAAAAGCCACTGAATGCTCTTATATTTTAATCTCAAGAAGCAAGACAAGGAGGGATCCTAAAACCATGACATGGTCTATAGGAAACTTAATGGGCGAAAAGATTAAAATGGTCATATTCACAATGTTTCTTAATTTTATACTGCCAGGCCAGCACAATCATCATTATATATATAAGCATACATATATCATGAATATTCAATCTGTCACACAGCCCTATTTAACAGTAATGGTCTGAACGTGCCTCACTCTGGGAATCTTCAACCCTTTTAATGAATATGTTTATAGCATAGAAAATATTGTTGGATTTAATAGAATTCCATGACGGCACACCGGTTATCTGCTTCACAGCAGATGTAGCAACACCCGGACACTTGATGAACACTTGAAAGGGAAGCCGGCCTCAGAAGTGGGTTCTGCTAGCGCCACTGACGGGCGACTTCAAAGACACCGCCATTCAACATGACAGGCCTCGGACGCCGAGCCCTTTGAGACCAATTCCAGTTTAGAGAGAAATTTACTGTCTATTTCCAAATGATTTTTTTTTATCATCTGAGATTTCCTTTTACTGTACATCTGTGCTGCCGTTGCCTGGAACGGCTGATGTGTTTATACCGAGGCTGATTTTGATGCCATTTTGGCAGCTGTGGATATCAGGCGCTTTGATTTCGGGGGAGTTCTAAAGGAATACCGACCATAAGCCCTGAAGGTAGAAGTTGTTTATTTGCTCAGATATATATTAATTTAATCAACTTGCCTCCTGTGCAGCCAGCGCAGAATTTAGATTGGCTGCATAGACGGAGAGACTGCATTTAAAAAAAAATAAAATTAAATAAATCAGATGGCTACCAGCTGAGCTATATAAATTCAACAGCAGTATTGCTGTCTGAGGCAGAGATGAGTTTGATCATGCATTGTTGGGTTTATAAAGACATTTCAAGGACAACTGAAGACAGATCATGTATGTCAAATAAAACTATGCCTTCGGAAATATAGGTGCAGAATTGTAGGTGCCCTCTACTCGTTTTTGCAAAAGTTTATGAAAAGACTACAGTGCATCTATCTATCTATCTATCTATCTATCTATCTATCTATCTATCTATCTATCTATCTATCTATCTATCTATCTATCTATCTATCTATCCATCCATCCATCCATCCATCCATCCATCCATCCATCCATCCATCCATCCATCCATCCATCCATCCATCCATCCATCCATCCATCCATCCATCCATCCATCCATCCATCCATCCATCCATCCATCCATCCATCCATCCATCCATCCATCCATCCATCCATCCATCTGTCTGTTTTTCTGTCCAACCATCTATCTCTGTAAGTCTGAAACTCTTTACAGGGAACAACTTATACAGGGGAAGTCAGTCAGAGAATTCTTTGTTTTTGTATTAGCGTGGATGGGATACATTGATACACGTGTACATATCTGTGTGTATTTGTAGTGCCATCTTTCCGTCAAATATGACTTATTAAAATGAAATTACTCAGCTCTCTGACCCATGGCAAATAGCACAAGCTGCAATTTGTCTAACAGTTGAGCTGTGAACAAAATCTGATTGGCAATAATTTAGCTTTACAGTTGCTATACCCTGTGCCGCCCCATCCCCCATCGCCTGTGCCATCCAAGTGCGTGTGTGAGTGTGTGTTTGCGCTCACATGGAGGAGGAACATGGCAGATAGGAGCTGGGGGTCACTGAGCCAAGCTGTGTGATGATGGCAAGTCTCTGGGGGCTGATGGGAAGTGTAAATGCTGACGGCTCTTCTCTGATGAAGGCTAGGAGAGAAGGAGGGAGAAGAGGATGGTGGTGATGAAGGGTGTTTGTGTGTGTGTGGTGGTGGTGGTGGAGAGGGGGGTAGTGTTCACTGAGGCACAACAATTCCGCAGGGCTGTGTTTTCACTGTGTCGACAGCCACCTGCCATCCTATCTCTATTTCTATTTCTCTCTCACACACACACACACACACACACACACAACTCTTAGATTGCCGTGTTAAAGGACTGTGGTTTGGAAGAAGTTGCTGATGGATGTTGTTGCTTAGTTTGAAACAAACGTTTGAATGTTCAAATTAGTTGAATGGTTTTAGACAAAGAGACAAAACACGGATGGGACTAGTTTGTCCTGAATATTTCACATACATGTTCCAAAATGGTTTTTTTGCAGCAATGCCATACAACCATTTTTGGTTTCCCAAAGAACCTCTCAGTGATCAGTTCTTAAATAACCATTTTTTTTTTCTTAGCGTGAAGAACATTTTCATGCTCTAAAGTATCTTTTTTTTTTTTTTTTTCACTATAAAGAACCTTTTGCGGAATGGAAATCTTTTATGGATGTTCCTTGTGATGCACACACACACACATATATATATTTTCAGAGCATGAAGGGTTCAATGAAAGAGGCAGAGGAAAGAGGTAGTGGATGTGGGCAAGAGAATGGAGTGATGAAAGAGAGGGAGAGAAGGAGGCGATGGGCTTGCAGTGCAGTAGCTCTAGACAGGTTGATGTAGCTTCTGCAATGAACATCTCATAAAAAGTGCTATCCTTGGGCCTTAAGAAGATATTCTATCTCCTCCTGCTAACGGCAAGGCCTGAAATCACCCTCTCCATCAACGTCAGGTCCCTCTTGGTACATACACTAGTGCTGCACCCAAACAAAAGGAAAAAACCTCATTGTGGCTCTCAACACAGGAATGTTGATGTAAAGTCAACGTGAAATTAAAACTGTCCCTGTTTACTTTCCTACATGGTCTTATATATTAATAATTCACTGGTGCGAGTTATTCCAAAGAAAAATGTGTCTTTGTACCCTTTAATGAAATTTGATAAATCGCTGTACTTCTGAAATTCTTTAACTACTTTCCTTTTTTCGCTATTAGATAACATTAACCAATTGCTAACTTAGGCATTGTTTTAGCTAACTCAGATTCATTGGATTTTTTCTGATATATGTAATGCCCATTTTTCACTGTCCAATCAATTCTCTATGGATAACATCAATTCCCTATGGATACCCCCCCCCCCCCCCCCCCCCCCCGAATATCAAGTTTTACATGGAAATGTTACATTACAAAAATAAAATGGGTTGCTAATGCCAGTTCACATTGACTTTCATGTTAGTGCATAATTGTCTTCAAAGATTCGCCTAGTTTAGTCTTGTAAACTAATCCTTAAACTGAATGTCACAAAAAGTGATCTGTTATCTCAATTTGATTTTTTAATTGTCAGTTGCTGCATTGCTAACATGCTTTATATACGTCACATCACGTGAGACTTGCAGTGAGGAAAATGTGATATCCAACTTGAGTTCTCTGATGTTATATCATCCTTTTTCGCAGTGTGTGAGGGATTTGCAAAGGCATTTTATTACCTTGGTTAAAGCCGCAGGGTGTTCTGGAGGCTGTGCTCTTGCATGCGTGCTGATGTCCGAGGGAATAACAGTGGTAGCTCACCCCTGGAGGAGCGATGAAAGCTGGATCTGATGAGAACTGCTCCTTCAACAGCTGCCCACAGATGTGCAGACTTCCATTTTTACTAGTGAAACACAGCCATGTGTCCGAGGTTGTTTTGTTCGAAAGGCATACTCAGTAATACAGAACAATGCTTATTGCAGAGGGATGGTTCACATTACAATGGTAATTTTTTTTCACCATTATGGTTCCTTCTTTGGGAGTAGGTTTGCACACATCCATCAGGATCTTAGATGACACTGAATGCCAAAATCTCTCATCGCAGAAAACTTAAATTTCTTCCTCAGCTAATGGAAATTTAAGTCGCCACATAACTCCATAAAGTTTCAAATCTGCACAGCATGGCAAAACCCGCAGGAAATGCTTCAGATGTCATTTATTTTACAGTTCTCGTTTTCATCTGTCTCCGTTCTGTACTTTTCCCTCTCTCCATATCTTTTCATGATGTTTGCTGTCATTGGCGCAAGATGGAGTGGTCATGTTTTGAATTCTCTTTTCTGTATGGCTTCTTTACAGCAGCTTACTCCTTCCAAATCCACCTCAAACAAGCATGTGGATGTTTGTATTTCTGTCAGAGTAAGGACTTTCTTTTTGTGTTTTCATGTTTTATGGGGACTTTCTATAGACATAATGATTTTTTTTTTTCTATCCTCTATTCAAACCTGTATGAATTTCTTTCTTCTGCTGAACACAAGGAAGATATTTAGAAGAATGTCAGTAACCAGGCAGTTTCTGGGTCCCATTGACTTCCATAGTATATTTTTTTTCCTACTATGGAAGTCAATGGGACCCAGAAACTGCCTGGTTACTGACATTCTTCTAAATATCTTCCTTTGTGTTCAGCTTACACTAAACCTACCCATCACAGAAAACTTTCTGCATTTTACATGTTCAAGAAACATAATTTAGTGTGATTTATAAGCTGTTTTCCTAATGGGGACCAAAAAATGTCCCCATAAAGACAAGGATATTGCTATCTTTATTGGCGACATTTTGTCCCCATATAGGGTTTACCTGAACCACACACACATGCACTCTGAATTGTTATATTATATGTTTTATTTTAAAGCCTGTTTCTGTGTCTCAGAGTAAACAAGTTATTTCTTGTAATTGCGACTTAATTTCTTTCAACTGTTTTTTTTTTAAGTTGCAACTTTATTCTACTGTAATTGCAACTTAAAGTGTTATTTTCCATCTCAGTTTTTTCCTCATAATTGCAACTTTATATCTTGAAATAATTACCTTATATCTTACAATGTGACTTTATTTATCATAGTTGCAATTTTATTTCTCGCAATGTGACTTCATATTTCGCAGTGTGACTTTATTATTGTTATTTTCACAATTATTTTTATTTTTACTCTGAGGTGGAAATGTATCCTAATGGGGATTTGTTATCTTCACTGTCCTTCTATTATGTTTATGATTTTCGTTTTCATTTAAATTTGATTTAAAAGTTTTAGTATGTCTATATAGTTTTTATTCATTTTTATTTCAGTTGTATTTTTTTTTACATCAAGTTAAAAATAATTGTTTTTAAATATTTTTATTTTATTTTAAGTAACAAAAATGTTTTTAATGGTTTTAGTTTTAGTTTCATTTATAAAAACCCTGCTTGAAAAAGGGGGTTTAAACCCATTTTTAAGGGTTTAAGAAAAGTGAAAGCTAATATGACAAAACAAACAGTCTGTTTTATCTGAATTGTCTGAATATAAAAAGCATTAAATTCCGCCATTTTAATATAAATATTTACAGAGCCTTTATGTTTTTTCTGCCTGAGGCGTCACAGAAATGGTAGAATATGTCAAATGTCTAAAGTGGCAGATAGAAGACTATGCAGCCTGAATAGCATTAACACATTAAAATAAGTTATGTTTGCCTGAATAACATTCTGAAGTTCTTCCTGTCTTTGAATCGTAGATTAAAACGAATGTGCGCACACACACACACACACACGCGCCGCACATACACACCATACAAACTATTCATCTTAAACATCTACATTGCCATCTCTCACATATCCCCCATTGTGTGTGTGTAGTCATGTTAAACCCTACATTGTGGGGACAGAATGACACCTCACGAGGAAGCTTATAAATCATACTATGATACTGTGATGTTTTTTTATTTATAAAAATGCAGACAGTTTTCTGTGATGAGTAGGTTTAGGGATAGGGTTAAAGAATATAATAATACAGTTTGTACAGCATAAAAATCAATATGTCTATGGAAAGTCCCCCTAAAACATGAAAACCCAACGTGTGTGTGTGTGTGTGTGTGTGTGAGTGTGACCACAGACACTTCAGGTCAGTGTTTTGTGACCTTTTAGCACAAAACAAGCCTATCACCAAAGCCACCTGTATCATCTCCCTGGTCTGTCTCTTTAACCATGTAGACAGCAGACTTGCTTGTATGCAGGATACCTGTGTAAGGTAATTAAATCCATTAGAGTGTGATTAAGGCCTGTCAGGTGCAGCACAGATGATAAGAGTGGCAGTGTTAATAGACTAAATCTCGGGGGAGGAGGCCCAGATAGCAGCCCGATCCGTCTTTATATACACCCGATGTCTTTTCCAATTACTCTCCAACTTCTGTTTGCTTGTGTCCTCACGCTCATCTGCACAGAACGGCGCACGACTTTCACCCAAATAAAAGCCCACGCATGGATACTCTTGTACAAACAAACAAACATTTTCTTTTCCCCGTTAAACACGAGAATGCCACTCAAACAATACACCCAACAAAATGCTTCAAATTCCAGTATTATTGCAGAATTTGGACTTTTTTTTAATACTTATGCCTCTCCTTTCTTCTTTTTCGGGCACTGTTTCCACACTAAAAGGACAAGAATGATCGTGCTGCTTGTCAAGATAAGAAATTTTGGTAACGCTTTAGATTACAGCCCTGAAAGTACTGCGTAATTAAAATGAATTTACAGTATAACTTTCGGTAATTATATTGTACTTACATGTAGGTATAAGGGAACAATATGTTAAGTTTGGGGAATGAAGGGTTAACAACCAGGAGAATAAAAAATATATATTTATATTGTAAGTATTATAGAACTAAGGGGTACTTATTCTACTATTATGAAACAACAATCTTACATTTGGGAGCAATTTAGCGAGAACATGCCTTATTGTACCTTTTTGTAATAATGGTGTACCAATACATACTGTATAGGCTTTTTTTAAATTACAAGGTATGAATTTATACAGTTTTTTTTGTTTTGTTTTTTTATAGCAAAAGTGCAGATGTTTAAGTTTGGGCTTACATGTTTCAAGGCAAGTAAAGCTAAAACTAGTGCATTTTTTTTTTTTTTTAATACTGGGAAATATACTCTTCACTGTAAAAAGTGAACAGTTGGATCAACTTAAAAAAATTAAAGAAATTAAGTTTTCTCAACTTAAATTATCACGTTTTTCATGATAAAACATGATAATTTAAGTTGAGAAAACTTAATTTCTTTAGGTGTTACCAATTGAAGTAATTTTTTTAAGTTGATCCAACTATTCACTTTTTACAGTGTTGTTCCATGTAGTTACAGGGTAAGTGGTGCTTGTTACCCTCATGTTTCATGTAGTTACAGGGTAAGTACAATGAAAATACACACAATGACTTGGAAACCTTTATTTGAAAAACAACTTATTACAGTTGGTCTGAAGCGATAGTCTACAGTTTAAAAAGTTAAAAATATTGTATCATTTTTCTTACAAACACTTATCGTTTCACTTCAGAATACATTGATCCATCCATTGGAGTTGTATGGATTACTACAGTCATTGCAGCATGTGCTGTTTGATGCTCCAACTTTTAGAAACACATGAACTCATTATAAGTATTCCCAGAGATGTATTTTTTATTTTTCTAAAAACCTTCATTTGTGTTAATCTGAAGAAGGAAAGTTGTATACATCTTGGATGTCATGAGGGTAAAAGATGAGTAAATGGTGAGGATGTATCTCTGGGTGTACTGCATTTTCTTTTACTACAGCAAGAGACATGATTTCATCTTCAGATTCATCAGTGGAAAGAAAGTAAAAGAAGAAGAGGAACAAAAGGAAGAAGCTAAGCAATAGATAAAAGGGGGGAGACAATGCGTGTTACTTTCTGTCAAAGACTTAAGCAATGAATTGTTGATTAAAAAAGCAGATTTAAACGAAAAACAAGTGTTGTAAATCTGTTTTGAATTAAGTTATTTTTCAGAGTCAGTGATATAAGTTTGTGTGTGTGTATTTTAATTGTACTTATCCTGTAACTACATTTGAACAAGAGGTTAACAAGCACCACTTTAATTTACGGCCCGCAATGTCACACATACCCTGTAACTACATGGAACAAGACGGTAACAAGCACCACTACATGAAACAAGAGTATCTTGCCCCAATATTTAAGAAAAAGTTTAAGCACTTTTGTTAAAAAGTTTACTGTATACATTTTTAAAAAGCCTATACAATATGTATTGGTACACCATTATAAAAGGTACGCAGTGTATGTTCTTGCTAAATTGCTCCCAAATGTAAGATTGTTGTTTCATAATAGTAGAATAAGTACCCCTTAGTTCTATTATTCTTATAGTATAAATACTTTTTTAATTCTCCTGGTTGTTACCACTTTATTCCCCAAACTTTACATATATACTTATACTTACATGTAAGTATTGGTACACAATAATTACCGAAAGTTTTGCTGTAAATTCATCTTAATTACGCAGTACTTTCCGGGCTGTAATCTAAAGCGTTACCGAAATTTCTTAAGATTAATTCCAAGAAGTTCTTAAGAATGTTCCTGAGTGCAGTTTTAGAAAAAATCTTAAGAAGGTTTAAAATATTTTCTTTAGAATATCTTTTTTTTTTCTTAAGAAGAAAATGATCTAAGATGGACCTAATTTTAAACTAAGACAGACATAACTTTAAGAAGTTATTTATGATGATGTTGAAGAAGATTATTTTTTGAGATATCATTTTGATTCTTCTTCAGTTTTGTCTCAAGAACAGTTCCAAGAAAAAAAGTATTTCTGGGAATAGAAAATATTCTTAAGTATGAAAATAAGAAGAAAATAGCAGTTAAAAATTTATTCTTAAGATTGTTTTGTGCCGGGGTTTTCAATCTTCTATGATCATCCTGGTGTGAAACTTAAGTTGCCATGCCAGTGCAGCCCCAGTCTTCTCATTTGCATGCTGATATGTATATCCCTTATATTTGTATTGACATAGGAATCCGAAAGACTGGAATATCAAGACTTCAGGATGGCCTCTCAGCAAGCAACCACATGGGAACCACCCAGAATCCCCTAGCAACCACATAGCAACACTCTAAAAGCCAGAACACCTTAGCAGCTGCATAGCAAAATCCCGGCAACCACACAGAGCTTAAAGGTACTTGTTTAATATTTTTGTCCATAATAGAAATGCATTGGAAGGATGTGCCTCCAATTTCGAGTATCACCAGAGATGTGCACATTATATATATATATATATATATATATACATATAGCCATGAGACGTGGCCTTTTATCAGCTAAATAAAGATTGTGATAGCACAGATAGGCCTAGAGGAGAGCTGCTCACCAGGGGAGAGGCCAGGCCAGAGAGGAGAAAACAGATGAGTGCTTTATAAACCCCCCCTCCCAGACCTCAAAAGGAGAAGGCAGGGAGAAAGAAAAAGGGTGGTGGGGGGGGGGAAAGCTTATTATCTTGATCAGCTGCTTCTTAGCTGACACATAGGAACACTTTACTCAAGATAAGGTCTAATCTGGCTTACTGAAAAAATGCACTTGTTTATTTATTTATATATTTAGCTATCTGCTCCTTCAAGGTTATGCTGCTGAGGTGGGTCAGGGAGACAGGGACTTTCTCTTCCATCTCTGTTTTTCAGTGCTTCGCTTACTTGTTTCTTTAGCCTGTTATACAAAAAATATCAGTTAAAAAAAAAAGTAAATCGCATTTTTCTGCCCTGATTCTGCTGTTTGACCTGTCCTTATTCTACAAGACAAAATAATAAAGAAAGAATGAGAAAGAAGAAACAAGTGTATCCATCCATACATACATCTAAACGTCTTTCAGATTCTGCAGGTGGTAATTAAAAAAAGATTAAAAATTAATATTAAAAGAATTAAAATGATTAAAACAAAATTGTATTCTTTAAAATTGTATAAAAATGCTTTTCGAGTTTGCAGGTTGTATGATTCCTTTTTTTTTAAATCAACGTATACACAAAGATGGGCATGTAAACTTATAATGTACTTAAAGATTTCTATCTCTCTTAAGCATCCTTATGCATATACAGTTGTGCTTATATGTAAATGTTTGCACGAGCTATGACTGAAAGTAAATTTCAAGTACAATTTCAGTTTTGCTCTTTTGACGCTCCCCCTGAGTGCCTTAGCGGAAACGAGACAGTGATACTTGGTTAAGGACAGAGAATATTCTGGCTTTTGACCCACGATGCATTGCAAAAAAGGTCAAGCTGACAGGCGTTGTTTCGTCAAGTGGGCGGCTCCGTTTCTGCCAATCTGTAGGACGGTCCCCAGAGCTGTTGCGAGCGGGCCGGGAGGTCCATTCCTCAGCGCGCCCGTTCCTGACCTTCACGGTCGCCTTATCAGTGAGAAAGGTTAGAGCAGGGCTCCAGAATCCGGGATCGATCCGTAGGCCCTGCGTGCTGCTTTTTCTCCTTTATTTATCTTGGTGGACATGTTGCTCGTGGTGTTTTTCAGGGCAATGGTGAGAGTCAGATAAGAATCTATTGTTGTTGCAGATCTTTCCCTCCTTACGTCCTGCCTTCCTTGCCCTCACAGGGGAGCCTGACTTTGGGCCCGATACTCTCACTCTCTTTCTCTGTCTTTCTTTTCCTCAAGGGATGCTGGAGGTGAAATGGAAGAGAAGCTACCATTCCGGAATGGCCACACTTCAAAGTTTTTCCAGTGACAACTGCATTTAAACCACATTAGGAGGACAAAGTTCAGAGGTCATGCTCTGATACAGCTAGATTTCACCGTGAGCTAATGAAAATTGACAATTTATGTGAATCACACTCTTTTTGTGGCCTTTCCAAGGTTCTTTTTACTGTGCTAATGGCCTTGTTTTATCGCCATTCATCATTTGAACGGCTGTACAGACCATGGGATAAAACAATTACAAGACAGGAACGTCCATGTGGTCCAGGGCAAGCTTGTAACAAATCTATTTACACCACAACGGGAGACTTTGAAAGTTGTGTAAGAGACAATTAGATGTATTTTCATAAACCACAAAACACAGCTCGCTTTTTGGCCAGAGGGTTTAAACTAAATGAAGGTTGGTGCATACACACGCTCATATATATTCACAATCATGCCTGTCAGAATCACATATGTGGACATACGTACACGTTTGTGTCCCACTCACCAAAAATTTCACTATTACATAGCCATCATGGACAATTAGCCCCACACTTTTCCAGCTTTTATCTCCTAAACCAGAGTCCTCATCTGTTATTTATGTGTTATAGGTCTTGCTATGAATTATTCAACGCAAGAGGAAAATTTACTGCTCCCGTCTTTCTACACACTGGCTGTAAATCCACAGACGAAAGGAAGGGGGGAGAGAGAGAAAGTTGTAAGAAGGGTAAGGAGGAGAAGGGCTGGAGGCAAGTGGCCCCCGGAGGGTCATAGACTCACACAGGCAACATCATAAAGTTACCATTAGGATGCTGTATTTATAACAGTCAGCTGGCTCTTGCTGTGCAGCAGAGGAGAAGGGGAAACCCAAACCGCCTCCTTCCACTCTTAAAAATATAGGTTCTTCAAAGCATTTTAGGTTCAGCATCTCTGTAAAAAGGAGCTTTCGCACTGGAGGAATGTTTTCATAGTTCCTATAACTATTGGCGGAAATGTACCTGATTTTTGGCGTATTTAAAACGCAGGAACTGTATATGATTTTAGTTTAAGGAACACCTATTCGGGGGACTAAATTAGTAGAATCTAACCCAGCACAATTGGTACTACCAGTGACACAAGTGTAAGTTGATTGGACGAACACATGCCATACGAAACACCGATTCACGCCATTTTAAAAAAGTTTACACACATGACTTACTCCAGGAATGAACTCATCGAACATGGAAAACAGCGATAAATGGCATTTACCTGTCTCCTTTGTATGTGGTGTTGTGTTATTTTCTTAGCCACGATAAAATGTAGCACTGCAAGTTGTTGTAGGAAATTTTTTCACTTAGTCCTCCTTTTCGCTCTTTCAATCACATAATTTATACATCTACATTTCATCTCCATTACCACGAAACCCACAACAAATACACAGCTCTGATCACGCCGTCCTCCATCCTCCAGTTGTCAAATGCCGCTGTAACGGTCACCAACTGTAGTGCCCTTAAGAGCCACCAGAGTGCACTCCACATCAGACTATTGTCATTCCCTCACAAACTACATTTCCCATAACTCTCTGTCTGCCTTTGGATTACCTGTTTGCCTTGTTCCCAACCTTGTGTGTTTTGTTTGTTTGGACTGCCTACCTGTGTTTTGACCTGTTGCCTGTACATTGGATTACGTGTCTGGATTGCCCCATCATTAAAAGCTGCAATGGCATCACTGTCAGCCCGGATTACGGCACTTCAGACACTGTGTCCCAATTCAGAGGCTGCATCCCTCAAAGGCCACATTAGGCCAATTGCGTCAATTGCGCCGTGATGAAGGCTGTCCCAATTCGAAGGCTCCTTCAAATGTGGCCTTGAAATGCGTTCTGTGTTTCCCGGGCAATGAAGGATTCAACAGACGAATCCTTCGCTGCCTACCCTACCCTAGAATTCATTACATATTACATCATTACATACATATACACCTAGGATTTTGAGAGAAATTGGCAGGTTACACTTTTAAATGTAAGTATTGGGTTTCAACTTACTCAAATATCTACGGAGCCCCTGAGGGGACCTGTGGAAAAAAAAAAAAAAAAGGACTTTCGCGTGCGCACGAGAAACTATCGCGTGCGCACGAGAAACTTTCGCGTGGGCACGAGAAACTTTCGCGTGGGCACGAGAAACTTTCGGTTTGCGTTATAGCGTCATTAATACAAATGTGGAAATATGGATGATGTATATATCATTTATGTTGTTGTTTGACGTTTTGAAGTGTATATTTTAGCAAAAATCTCAAGCAAGGTGCTATTAAAGACAAGACTTAGAGGCATATTTTAGTCACAATTCAAATAATTGTATTAACTTTGAGGCCTACTTTTAATAAACTTTGTATTTGTATGTGTATTGATAAAAAAATAAACAACAGGCTAATAATCTTCTGCTATTGAGATGAAGGAAACATTTTTTTAAAGAAGTAAAGTTCACAAGATTGCTATTTATCTTGATCAAACTGTTCCGTCATCAGCTCTTCCTCAGTTCCGCACTGCAGAATAAAATAGTCATCCTCTGCTGCAGTTGTACGGATTCTTAACGCATTTATTGCAACTACATTTCATATTTTTCTCATCAAACAACCAGATTAACGAATGGTTCGACACAACCCGTACCGAAGAGCCTAGACAGGTCTTTCTTCTGTATAGATATACTGTATATACTGTAGGGTAAATGACGACTGTTGGTCTACCATGGTCGCCCTCGTTCAGTAAGTTTTAAATAATAATAATAATAATAATAATAATAATAATAAATTAAGATATAAATCAATATTCGTTGTAAATTAAATATTTTAAACAATAGCTACAAAAAGGTGATAATTGACTGTATAGTCCTAACGTTCATGCATGAACTGTCATTCAGACTTACTGTCTAACAACCAGAGAACAGAGAACATCAGAGATATTAAAATACATACTCTTCTGAGTTTTATGATGTAGGCCTTTTTTATTAAAATGTATTAGCCTAGAATTTATAAGGATATGCGCTTGTGCGTGGCGCGCTCAGTCATGTTGAGAGGGAAACACTCATTATATTATTAGGCTAGTCTATTCAGAAATAGTGTAAAAGACCTGTAAATAAAATACAACATTAACATTCTAAACACTATTATAACATATAGGCTATGCGTATTTTACTTCCCCATAGCCAAATCCTTAATCAGAAAACAACAAGAAATGAAAAATAAGTAACCACTTATAATAATAATAATAATAATAATAATAAATGCATAGTAGTCTATAAAAATAGCCCATTGTGCCCTTTATTACAAACAACTTTTTGCCTATTTTAAACGCCAAGCCTAAACGAATTTATTTGAATCGAAACTGAAACTATACTGCAAAGTTGGGTTCGCGCATCTTTCGTTCGGTCCAAAGTTTAATACTGAACAGGAATTAATAATCATTTAATAATGAACCGGCTGTGATGTCAAGTTAATGCCAGAAGTGAACCGATGTTGTTAATAGCGCGATTCGCCGGCGCCATCACTTGAATTTGTTCCTCAGTTGGGGAAATTAAGTAATTTTCTATATCCAAAAGCTGCAACCATATTGTTAAAAGCGCTATATAAATGAGGGCGACTTGACTTGACCTGACTAGAAATCGAAAAAAGAATAATGACAAAGAAAGCTGATGACTGTTCAATGAACATTCTGCAAAACATTTTTGTGTTCACAGAAGAAAGTCTGAAAAAGACAATGTTTTAAATTTATATAAAATATAAAAATATAAATTTTAGATAAAGGTTTGATTTTTTTATTCAAACTGCAATTAGTGTAATTGAATCAGTGTGTCTTTCGTTCAGTATAGTTTTTTTATTTAATATTTAAAGTAGAAAATTAGAAAAGAGTTCCTTTTTCGTTTTATAAACAATATTTCTAAAACGTTTTTCGTTCTGAGGTAGAAAATTTAATAAACAGCTTGAATTGTTCGATTTCTAGTCAGGTCAAGAGAAGTCGCCTTCATTTATATATATCATTTATATATATATATAAATTCATTCATTTTGTATATAATAGAAAATTACTGTAACAGATTGTTTATAGGCTATAGGCTTTACAACAGCTCTTGGATAAAGTTCTACACGTCCGCATCATGTTGTTTTCTTTCTTTTTCAAAGGCATGACATTTTGTATTCATTTTGAATGTACACAAATAAAAATATACATTTTACTGTTTCGAATGACAGAGTATGAAACGATAAAGTATTAAGTTATTTCCCCAGCTGAGGAACAAATTCAAGTGATGGCGCCGGCGAATCGCGCTATTAACAACATCGGTTCACTTCTGGCATTAACTTGACATCACAGCCGGTTCATTATTAAATGATTATTAATTCCTGTTCAGTATTAAACTTTGGACCGAACGAAAGATGCGCGAACCCAACTTTGCAGTATAGTTTCAGTTTCGATTCAAATAAATTCGTTTAGGCTTGGCGTTTAAAATAGGCTAAAAGTTGTTTGTAATAAAGGGCACAATGGGCTATTTTTATAGACTACTATGCATTTATTATTATTATTATTATTATTATTATAAGTGGTTACTTATTTTTCATTTCTTGTTGTTTTCTGATTAAGGATTTGGCTATGGGGAAGTAAAATACGCATAGCCTATATGTTATAATAGTGTTTAGAATGTTAATGTTGTATTTTATTTACAGGTCTTTTACACTATTTCTGAATAGACTAGCCTAATAATATAATGCGTGTTTCCCTCTCAACATGACTGAACGCGCCACGCACAAGCGCGCATCCTTATAAATTCTAGGCTAATACATTTTAATAAAAAAGGCCTACATCATAAAACTCAGAAGAGTATGTATTTTAATATCTCTGATGTTCTCTGTTCTCTGGTTGTTAGACAGTAAGTCTGAATGACAGTTCATGCATGAACGTTAGGACTATACAGTCAATTATCACCTTTTTGTTTAAAATATTTAATTTACAACGAATTATATTGATTTATATCTTAATTTATTATTATTATTATTATTTAAAACTTACTGGACGAGGGCGACCATGGTAGACCAACAGTCGTCATTTACCCTATATACAGTATATCTATACAGAAGAAAGACCTGTCTAGGCTCTTCGGTACGGGTTGTGTCGAACCATTCGTTAATCTGGTTGTTTGATGAGAAAAATATGAAATGTAGTTGCAATAAATGCGTTAAGAATCCGTACAACTGCAGCAGAGGATGACTATTTTATTCTGCAGTGCGGAACTGAGGAAGAGCTGATGACGGAACAGTTTGATCAAGATAAATAGCAATCTTGTGAACTTTACTTCTTTAAAAAAATGTTTCCTTCATCTCAATAGCAGAAGATTATTAGCCTGTTGTTTATTTTTTTATCAATACACATACAAATACAAAGTTTATTAAAAGTAGGCCTATATTCAAAGTTAATACAATTATTTGAATTGTGACTAAAATATGCCTCTAAGTCTTGTCTTTAATAGCACCTTGCTTGAGATTTTTGCTAAAATATACACTTCAAAACGTCAAACAACAACATAAATGATATATACATCATCCATATTTCCACATTTGTATTAATGACGCTATAACGCAAACCGAAAGTTTCTCGTGCGCATGCGAAAGTCCTATTTTTTTTTTTTTTCACAGGTCCCCTCAGGGGCTCCGTAAATATCTAATAATACAAATGTAAAAAAAAAAAAATGTATGTATAAGGCGGTTAAAATATTGACATATCTTACTAAGATGCGATTTCATATAGTTTCTGCTCTTTATTATGTACAGAAATGGACCAAGGTGAACGTACAGTATTTAGACAGGTTGTGAACCCTGTTTTGTTTTCAGACAGCTGAATATAGCTTAAAAAAAAGTCCAGTGCAAAAGTTACTGCCGCTCGTTAATGGCAGCTGTCACAGATGCTAGGCGACAAGAATAATCCTCTAGGCAGGACCATCCCATTGAACAAAGCTGGATCAGAACTTCGAAGGATGCAACCTCTGAATTGGGACACAGCTAGAGCTCCAACTGGTGGTGCGAATGCAACAAGGAAAATGGCCCTAGGGGAACATTTAGTTCTCAAGGGAGCGCCCTGGTGGCTAGTTCCTATAACTGTGTTCCTATAACCCGGTGTGAAATCCCCTTATAAGAAAAGTTGCATATATTGTTCTTTGGTTATTGATGTTACATTATGCAGATCTACATATTGGTTTCTTTAAAGTTCCAGTGCATTCATAGTTTTTCTAAACAACTACAGATTAAGTTGTTTGTGGCTTTAAAAAAAAAAAAAAAATTAAGGCTGCAAAACGGCAGTTGACGGAAGTCAGTTATTATAGTTCATAAAATTCAAAATATTTTTTCTTACAAAAACCCATTGCTGCGCTTCATAAGGCCTTTGTTAATCGCACAGAGCCATGTGGATTACTTTTATGATAAATGCATGCACTTTTTTGGGCTTCAAAATATTGGGTCCCATTCATTACCATTATAAAGCTTGGAAGAGCCAGGATATATATATATATATATATATATATATATATATATATATATATATATATATATATATATATTTTTTTTTTTATATATATTCGATTTTTTTTCATCTGAAAGAAGATAGTCATATTCACCTAGGATGGCTTGAGGTTGAGAAACTCATAGGATCATTTAAATTGTTGGTGAACTATCCCTTTAAGAGAGCATCAGATCATAGCAATGTGGATATGTTTGCACCAGTTCTGCAATTTACAGGCATCATGTCGACAGATGAGGTAATTAAAATTACACTGTTATGATGTTTGATTATAAAATATATTTTAGGCAATAAACAATATAGGGCTATGTGAGACTAAAGTTTGAATTAATCCCTTTTCTTTGCATGACACATTGACATTGCAGAATATCGACATTATCCTGAACATTGTATAAGCATTACTTTCATGTGTCTTTGAACGGAGTCAGTCTATGGGCTTTCATAGACAACCTAGGAAGTAAGGGAAGATATTGGCAATACCATTTATTATTTCATTAAAAATATTACATATATTTATAGCCCCTCTAAAGACTAGAATTAAAAGACTTTTTTATTTTTTATCAGTCTCTTTTTACTGATTTACACAGAAGAAAAAAAAAACATGTTGTTGTGCTAGCTGGGTGTATATCAAATATCCATCAGATACTGGTTACATTAAACCTGTTTACAACCAGCTGCAACATCATGCTAACATTCTGTATTCATTGTATCTATGAGCTGTGTCTGATGACCAAGCCTTTAATGAGGTGGCACACAGGCTTTCAGACCACCATCCAAGAGTGAGTCAGTATTATACCGTACCAGGCATCTTCTGCCCGGGCAGCTGAAGAGAAACTTGAGGCTCTTTAATGTTGTTCCTGTCTGAGTGAAGCATTCAGCATGAGACCATGGTCAGAGAATATCAATGGAGTAATGAGCCAGTCAGTCTTCCCGAGGCACTGCTGCATCGACTTTCCTCAAGAAAACGCAAGAATTTATATGGCGCCGTTTACAGCGAGCCAAACACTGCTGCCTTGCCTCCGCTTCCTCTGTTCCTGTGGGTGATGCAAAGAACTCTTGGAAGAGTGACTGTAATCAAACACTCCTGCAGCTTCAAACAAACGCCAGATTCCACAGCATCTGGTCATTTCTATGTGACAAATGAATTCAGTTTAATTCAGTTCATTCAATTGATTTTAATTAGGACGCATACAGTTTTGCTGAGTTCTGGTAATTGACAGGGATGCTGTTAATCATGGTCAAGTGTCTGTAATTTTCATTTCAGAGGTTTGGATCATCAGATGGTGCACTGTAAAAAATGTCCGTAATTTTAACGGTAATTTTTTTTTTTAAAAGCAACGGAAAAGGCATGTTAATTGCTTAACAGTATGTACCCTTACTATATACAGTGAAAAACTGTAATAGCTCTCACGGGATATTTCATGTAATTTTACAGTAAAATACAGTTAAATGTACGGATTTTGTAAGTACACTGTAAAAACAAACCTTACCGTTGCATTTACCGTACCTTACCGTAAAAAATACGGTAGCAATTTTTACAAAGTTTTACATCATTGAACTAAAATTTACGGTAAAAAAACTGGCAGCTGTGGTTGCCAGCACTTTACCGGAAAAAATACGGTAGAAATATTTGTTTTACAGCATTGAACTAAAGTTTACGGTAAAAAACTGGCAGCTGGTTGCAAGTGCTTTACCGTAAAAAAATGGTAGTAATATTTTAGCTTTTACGGCAGTGATCTAAAGATTACGGTAAAAAACTGGCAGCTGTGGTTGCAAGTACTTTACCGTAAAAAATATGGAAGAAATATTTTAGTTTTTACGCCACTGAACTAAAGTTTATGGTAAAAAACTGGCAGCTGGTTGCAAGTGCTTTAAAGGTGCATTGCGCAACATTTCATGTTAAAAATAACCGTTTTTCTAACCCATACATGCTTAAACAATTGCCTGATGGGCTGAATGAGCCCTTCTCTGATCACTGCGATTGCCTCTATAATCCTGTACAGTAAAATAAATAAGAGGGATTCAGGACGTAATTTGAGACTGGGCGTGACGTCATGCGCGTTCACGCTCACCTGGCTATGTCTGGCAGGTTTGTGTATTCGCCGCCATTCTCCGTATCAGCGAAGACAACTCGAGCGACAAAAGTAGTAGATGGATTCAAAGAGACCGGCTTGTAGTCCATTCCAAACCCCAACGCAAACTCCACGTAAGACAAAGACACATGCGTGTGGTCCATGAGCGTGCACACCTCTGGTTGCAGTTTCGCTTGTCGCCAGAGGGGGCATAGTTCTGCAAAAACTCAGAGACTTGCGCAATGCACCTTTAACGTAAAAAAGAAGTTAATAATATTTTAGATTTTCTTTTTTTACCGCCTTTATTATTATGGTGGTTATCAGTATATTACAAAGGTATAAATCAGATTTGAATACTTTAGTGAAATTGAATGATAACGTTTATCGGTTAATGAAATTTAAGGCTTGTCCTGTAAAAACTAAAAGGTTACTACTGTATTTTTTTATGGTAAAGTACTGGGAACCACAGTTGATGTTTTTTACCACACATTCAAGTCCTGCTGATGTTTTTTTTTTTTTTTTTTTTAAGGGGTGATGAACTGAGAAATCAAATTTTCCTTGAGCTTTTGACATATAAGAGATCATCATACTATAATAATATCCTGTAAGTTTCAGAACTGAAAACTACCTTGTTAGTCCAATAAAAGCTTTTATAGACATCAGGCTCAGCAAACGACTCGTTTTTCAAAGTGGGGAACAATGACGTCAAAGAGGATAAAACACCGCCTCCACAAAAGAAGATCAACGCCTACTTCAACACGGCCTGTTTAGCCCCGCCCACCGATTCGCCCAAACATGCTAAATAACATAGGACGACATGATGATTGCTACCGGATCGAGCTACTTCCAAGCAATAAACATGCTGTTTACTAAATATTGTGCAGTTCCTGTTTGTGGAAGAAGACAGTCATAAGCTTCCTTCGGATTCCAGCATGGTTAAACTTTATTAAATCAGTCAATCACAATTTCCCGACACGGATCTGCCAGCAACATGTAACCATGTGTATTCTAATGCCTGATCTGCGATCAGTGATTTCTGTGTAATTATTCAAGTTCAGATATTTCTCTTAAAATCGTTCAATACTGTTTATGCATCAGCGACTAAACGATCAACTTCACATAATTTCTCGTAGTATTATGAAAATAATCTTTTTTTAAACTGTTATTAAATTATATAGCCTACAGAAAGCGATCAATGAACGATCCCTTTCGCCCAAGCTGTCAATCAAACAGCACAGCGCGAGCCGCGAGTGCTTATCTGGACACTTACCAAACTCGTGATGAAATAATGACACTGTTACACTACACAACGAAGCTCTTACTGTGTACTCACATCGTGTTTGCATTGTGATTTGGTGTAAGCATTTGTGAGAGTGCAAAAATTGCGTTGCAATGATAAGATCTTTATTCACGCGATCAACAGACTGTCTGTCATCTGCTCAGTGCTCATCATGCTGCAACCTTTCATGTGATGGAATAGATTTAAATATAATGCTTTAAACGATACTTTTCACGATTTGTTAATCTCGATAGCTGTATTAGTAAAAACGTAGTACAAGTTTTCGAGAGAGTTCCTGTAATACTAGCTATTTCATTGCAAGCATGTCAGCCAATCACAGCAGTGGGCGTTTGCACTGCAGTCTCACAGCAGACACGCCCCTTAAAACGGAGCGTTCAAATCTGAGGCAGAAATCAGGCTTGGAAAAATGGCTTTTATTTATAAATTATGACAATTTTTTATGTAAAAATCATACTAACATTATAAGGGCACCCCAGGCAACATTATAAAATAATAAAACAATCCAGTTCATGACCCCTTTAAGTTAAAAAAGTAAGGTTGCTACCATATTTTTTATGGTATACTGGCAACCAAGCTAACGTTTTTTTTTTACCGTAATTTTTTACATTGTGTTTTTTTTTTTTGCCCGTAAATTTAAGTCCCGAAAAACATAAAAGATTGGCACCATATTTTTTTGGTAAAATACTGGCAACCACAGCTACCGTTTTTTTTAACCGTAAATTTCAGTTTTTTTTTTAACAGTTTGGGGAATATGGGCAGTCGAACTAGTATTAACATCACCGGGGTTGGGGGGATATGAAGAATTAATTCTGCATATTTATTTTCATGCACTCTGATTCCTTAGTGAAACACTAAAGAAATTATGCAAATCAGTTAATTTAGCTATCAATCTATCCTATAAACTAAACCTATAAACTTTGAAACTTTTTACAAATATTTATATTCACTTAATTATTTTATTTTTTGCTTTTGTTAAACCTATATTTGATGTTTGTTTAAAAAAATAGTTTCTCTGCATTTCAATTAGTTTTAATTCTTCTCCCTTGCACTGGAATTTGAATTGCAGTTCTACATACATCTACATCTACATCCAACTTGATTAATATACATGGCACAGTAACAGTTCTATTGTAGTGCAGATAGCACCTAGAGAATAGCAGGTGGTTATTAAATAAGATGTAGGTTTCTACGTTGAAATATTGCTTGCAAAAGTGTGAATATTTAGAAAAGTTAGTATTTTTTGTACTTTGTTCATCTAGTTCTCTCAGCTTTATAGGTCCATACATCCTTGTGATTTAAGTTTTTATGCAGTTCTTTTAAACCTGGTTTGCAATTATACACAAGCTCTAAGTGCACAATGCCGTCTGTCAGCATGCAGATAGCTATCATTAGCTAGCAACCCAGGGGATCTGCAGAAAAATACAAATCCAAATTAGCACTCAAAGGTCCACTTGACAAAAGTAAAAAAAGTCAGTTTATACATTCTCAAACCCATGTGAGTTGGGTAAATTTAGTCTATCATGCATGCTAAAACTAAATGCATTACTTATGCAACACTTATTACTCGAAATCCTTTCTTTTACCCATAGACTCATAGTTTGTGTAACATCTACATTGTTTACTTTATGAAGACTAAGGTGACATACATTTGCCCATTAGTCATAATTTCTTTATCTTTAGTCTTAAATCCACTATTTTATGCAGACAGTTAATTTTTTTTTTTTTACTTGTTCACCTATTCTTGAGCTTCTGGAAACAGTTCAACATCTTGTCTTTAAGTGAGGTGTCCCAGCCTTTGTCACTCCATTTTTGCACATCATATTCCAGTCTAAAGTATAAATTGGGCAAAATACGGAATATTAAAAGCCTTTAAACCACACACAAAGACCTTTTTTGGGCTAAAACAAAGTTTCAAAGGAGAAATCACCATTTGTTCACCAAGGAAGGGTAAAATAATAAATCTTCCGACCTTTTTGATGAGATGAAAGCGGCTAGTGCTTGAAGATTCAATGGCAGTGATATGAAGCAATCTATGGCTGATTTGGGCCGACCTTGAGCTGATAGCAGGAGCACTAGAAGGTATTTGAACACTCTCTTGCGCAGCTGGAGAATCCCAGCTTCATCTATTATCATTCATAGAGCTCTTCTTCTACACACCGAAGATATATGACTTATAGACTTGGTATCTATGTGTGCGTTTCTACATAACGTTTGAGTATGCCAACGTGCAATGCATTTGAACTCAGACTGTAGATTTCTCCTAGGCAGCTGCTTTGATATTGTTTTGTAAGCACACTTCTGAAATATGACTGAAATCTTTTAATTTCTTATTTATAGGTCTCTGATTCACTTCAGTAGGTTGTAAACTGTGCCATAGGATCAATCTGTGTATCGGCTGGAGAAAGTTTGTACTGTTATTGAGTTTGAATTCTGGTCCTTGTGGTCTCTGTATCACCTGGCTGCTGAACTCATCGCTGTGGAGACTGGAGTGCGCTGGGGCCTTTCATCTTACGATGACAACAACAATGACAAAATCAATGACGACTAATAAATGAAGCCTGTTGTATGTGATTGCTAAATGATTGCAATGCCAATACTATGTTGAACCATGTATCTGGGTAGTTTTATGTGTAACATATTGTGATCTCATGGTGTAAGTAGAGCTGACTCCGCCCACTAGGTTAGTGCATACACCTGGTATTAACATAATTTCTAGAAATCTCATCACAAGTAGTTAATGCCAAGTATACAGGAGTAAATGGGGTCCAAAACATTTTGTGAGGAGGAACATTTTTGATAGGAAGTAGTCAGAAACGTTTAGTGTTTCAGAAATGTTTAGTGTAAACACTAACCTGACACATCCTGGACAATATCAAATCACAACCTACTCACCTGTCAATTGCTGGTTAAATGATGCTTTGTGATTGTTAAAATTTCTTCAGATAAAAATGTAAATTCTGTCATGAAACTCTAGATGGCACAGGCTGATAGATCCTTAAGGGGCTGTTCACACAGAACGCATCTTTCAAATTCCTCTGTGCTACTATTTCCATAGTTTTTCAATATAAATACGCACTAGACAGGCGTCTTTAACTGTTGCGCTCGAGTCTTGCATTTTTTGCAGTGTCTTGCAAACGACACAGCGTTCTAAAAACGCAGCCCTCTAGTTAAAAGAAGTTTTTAACTCAATAAGCCTTAACTTCATATGCTTGCAATCACGTAATTCTCTATAGGCACTCCTTCCAGAAAAATGCTGAGTTTTTTGTCATTGTTGCGGGCAAAAATCCTTGATTATGCGGCACGTTTTCTTAAAAAATGTGATGGAATATGCGGGATATTTATGCAATTTTATGCGATGAAATTGCGGGAACTTGCAAAAATTGCGGGAACTTGCAAAAACTGTGATTGCAATATGGCTGCTCTTGTGTGAAGAAAACGCAACATTTTTCAACTTTCTGCTAAGATTATGTGACTTTTTTGCAACGAAAATGCGGGTATTATGAAATCATGCAAGCCCCGCATATTTCGCGCGCGGAAATCAGCAATTTATGCGGTGAAAGTGCGGCGTATTTGAAAAAATGCGGCCCCTGCATAAATATGCGGACTTTGGCAGATTATGCATTGAATTATGCGATCGCATAATCGCGTTTTTCTGGAGGGACTGTATAGGGCACAGCTGAATCAGTAGCCAACGAGCTCACTGCTCAATCTTCAAATACTTGGCCAGCTTTTGCTGTAGCATTTACAACGCACTTTCAGAAACCCTCCACTTTCCCCAGCTCCACCTGTATAGATCTGCTACGGGTAATTCATGCATGTTATTGTACAGCAGCAGTATATCTTACTTGCTTACAGCAGGTGTTGTGTATGTATTGGCAGTATCAAATCCCATACTTGCTCTGAGGCAGCAGCAATAACAGCAGCAGCAGCGTAGCAGATCTATTCCGCCAGGATTTTTTTTACTTTTTCACTAGTGAAACCGATCACAAGGGGTCACAGGAAATGCATTTAACCAGGCGTAAATGGCGATGTTTCACCTGACCACTTGTGAACAGATCATCCGAGATGAATCTTACGAAGTGTAAACACGGCCTAAAAATATCAAAGATCTTAACAAAGAGGTCTGTCCCACTATAGAATACTGTCCCTGAAACAGTAGCGAGATTGTTTTCGTAATTTCCCCTTTTTGTAAGGTTATCACATTTCAGCAGAGAAATGCATGTAACAGCTCATGTGCGTGTTTGACAGAAATATGATAATATCAGCTTTTGTGGATTTGTTATCTTCTCTCGTGCAAAAAGCATTTTCCTCAGCAAATGTCGAAGGCATTAGTTTAACATATTGCCTACTATTAAAGGCAATTAAAATGTATTATTATTTAAACAGTTTACTTTGTGTTAGAGCTATACTCGAGAGCCATGTAAATCGAGGACACATTCAAAATGACTAGTCCCCATTAATTTTGAAGAAATGGCATTAAAATTTTAACTTATGTAGTAGTGATGTTCATTTGAGCATCAGGGGTGATTTTTTTCCTCTTAAAGATTGCAGTTTATAAGGCCAGTGCTTACATAATGTGGCTTTCACATAGAAAATATCAACAAGGTTTGATATCAGTTTAAAACTGCAAACTAGATAAAGCTTTATGAGAATCCACATGGACAAAGATTGTTTTCTTATATATAAATATTTTGGGTTTGCTCACAGTCCATATGGTGATGCTACAGCGTGAATGAAATGATTTACGCGTTCTGAAAATAAATGAGATGTATTTATTCACATTGTTAGAGATAAAAACCAACATGTAGATTTCAAAATGGATACGATCATGTACAGATGGTTACTTAACATAAATAGATAGTGTGTTATTCATTACAGATTAAATGTAATAGGGGTGATATACTTCGAGAAATATACAGTATATATGTATGTGTGTGTGTGTGTGTGTGTGTGTGTGTGTGTGTGTGTGTGTGTGTGTGTGTGTGTGTCTGTCTATAAACAGTAAAGACATGTAAAGCATCATAAACATAGAAAACGTAAATCAATTTCCGCTTTTCATCTTCTCCCCAACCCTCTTTGAAGTCTAGATGATCAATAATTTACATGCATCGGGACAGGTCTAGGAATACACAATGGTTCTTTGCTCCAATGTAGGTTTAGTGAAGTGGTGTTTTAAAGTGTATTTGTGATTGCTATGTAATAATAGATATGTGTCAGGGGCTGTTGTGTCTTTTGATGGGTAATGTCCTTATTCAGGTACACAAGGTTTTATACATACCAATGTTTTCATACTGATGTATACTGTAGGTGCAGCGTGCAAAATTGCATCAACATATCTGTGTCAAAAGGTGTTTCGAGGCATTCGTGTTTTTGCAGACGCTGAGATGTTGCATGACTTCAGATTTGCTTAGCTAGCATACAGATGTGCATTGCTGTTTCTGGCCTGTAAAAGCATTTTATTTGATTCCCATTTCGCTCTTTGAGGGATTTGATGATTTGTTCTGATAGACTGGATTACCAGACCACCACTCCATTAGCCAACTAAATTGATTCAGAGCTCTTAGGTCATGATTCTAGCTCCATTTTTCACTTCCTTATTTTTCTGAATAACCCAGCAGCAAGGGCATTATATGTACACTCTTAAAAATAAAGGTTCTTTATTGGCATTGACGGTCCCAAGAACCTTTAGCATCCATGGAATCTTTCCATCCCATAAAAGATTCTTTATAGTATATAGTCTATATATTAACTTTTTTAAGAGTGTCCTATATATACACAGTATATATCCTACAGTATTCCAATTGGATTTTGAATGCAATTTGCAAAGAAAATTATTCCTTGGAATACTGTAGGATATATAAGAAATTGGAGGGGGTCCCTGGAAATGTGTAAAAACTCAAAGAGATTTCTAATCCAGACAGTACTGCACCTTCATTGAGGGGGTGCAAAAAATTTGCCAGAGGAAATTGAAAGCTGTCATGGATGGATTAGTCCTGTAATAGTGGGACACATATCTTGAGTCTGCGAGCTTCACTCAGAGACTGTGGGCAAATGAGGGGAAGGGATAGAAAAAGGAATTGAAATTCATTTCATAGCTCCTCAAGCACACTTGCCCTCACCCAGAGAAACCCTCTCTAAAGCCTCCGCACAGACTCTCCACCAATGACTGACTGAAACCTTTGAGCGTTTCCCTTGCTGGGTCTTCAACACCCAAATGCATTCTCTTCCAGAGGGAGACTGAGCAACTTGAAGGGCTCTCTGTATGCAGCGCTGGGAGCGGTCTGCTCAATTATGAGATTCATGAGTTTCAAGCAATTTTCTGGAATTGTGTCTGTTTTTGCAAATGCTCAGAGATTGAGATTTTTGTTGAACCATGAAATGTCCTGAACATTACCCAGACTTTTGAGATCCATTTAATAGGCTATGGATAAAAGATCACTCTTTTGTAACTTAAAATCTTCTCTGATTAAAAAAAGAAAAGAAAAGAAAAGAGAAATTCCCCCAAAGCCAAGAAAGACGCCAAATGTATGATACAATTGTTGTATTGCTGATTAAAAATTTGACAAACAGTTTTGGACATTTTGGTCCTAGTTTAAGAAAATGGGAGTTGTATTGTATTCCTATTAGAGAAAACAACTGTTCACAAGATGGATGCCAAGTGAACGGTTTAAAGGGACTTAATAAAAACGTAATTAAATACATAGGCTAAATACCTATAAGCTTTTATTGTACAAAACTCTCATAGTCTGGCAGTAATGGTATTGAAATGTATTTTTTAATGCTTTTTCATTTAGCAACTTTGTTACAAGCATTTTAGCATGCTAACAGTCTTGTATTGTGTCTACACTGCAAGTATAACAAACATCATGTGACATGCTACTCACTTCCAGTGTAAACATAACAGTTACTGTTGGACTATTAGCATGCTAAAAGCTAAAACCTTTTCCAAGAAGCATAAATGTCTTTAAATTCAACTGTTTTAAAGCATCACTAAGGAAAAAAAACAAGATGATCTCACTAGTCAATCTCATTAATTCACAATCCTGACCCATTGTTTGTGGCAAACTGAGTCACCCACATGAACATAAGGGCTTGTGTGTAGGAGCATAACCGCTAACCGCTAGGCCACAACATCACTGTACTTATTAGTATTTGGCCCAAGAACATTCACCAGTGCTTTATGTATTAACAATACTTTGTATCTTTCAATTTTTGTATTATTCTATGTAGCCAAATTGTCACTGTGGAATGAAATCTGTTAATGCACTCTTTCTCTAACCTTAAGGTAATTGTTACTTTATAATGTGTGTGTACTCAAATGTATGTGTATAAATATATAGATATTTATTACATGGCTCTGTGGAATACTTGATTCTGATTGGTCAATCACTCCATCTAACAGGTAAAAACTGTTAACTCAGGCTTATCTGGGTAACTGTCACTGAAGTCAGCACTTTACGCTTGTTAGGAACGTTTTTTTTCCTCGTGGAAGTATTGCGTTTGGTGAGCTAATAAAATATTTAAACTCAAATCAATATTTTGTGTACAGTTATTTAATTATGTCATCCGGTATGGCGGACTCGCTCTCTCTTGTTTCATACAAACGCAACTGCTGCCATTTTGCGACAGTTGTTTTGTACACTGTAATGGATTATAAGGTAACAAATAGGTACGATTCTCAAATCATTTCTGTGGTGAAATAATAAGTGGTATGACTGTACCGTATGTCATATTGCCAGTCTGTTTTGATTTCTGTCTTTGTCTGTGTTCTGTCAATTAGTTCAGTTCTGTCTTTCTTCGCCCCCTGCCTGTTTGTTTCTATGGTGTTTGATTGATTGTTAGTTCAGTTCAGGTGTGTCTTGTAAATTTGCTCTTCAGTTCTGTCTATGTAAACCCTGTGTTCTGTCTGGTTCTTTGTCAGTTCTTAACGTTGCATGTTTAGGTTGTTCTGTTCTTATGCTGAGATTATTTTGTGAAGTTTGAGTTCGTTTGTTAATAAAACTGCTGCATGTAGATCCTGCTTCCTCCATCTCTGCAACCGAGTGTAACACCGCATCCCTTAATTCTCCATCTAGTTTGAACTTGCAGCTTGCAGAACTGCTCTCTCCACAAAAGCTTTGCATTTTAAGAGCTAATAAAATATTCAGACTCAGATCAATATAAAATTACTTAATTATTTTCTTATGTGGCAAGTAGCCGTGTAATATGTGGTATAATGTAGATCCCTTACATAAAATACTACAATATGACTTTGTTTCTCACAGTTCATTTCTTATTTTTTAAATTGCATCTCACAATTATGTGCTTGATGTGCAAGATTTGTGCAAGATTTTTTACACTTTTTAATTTGAATTCTCTTAGCCTCTTGTCAATTAAACGAGAATAAGCTCAAGAATAATGAGTGCATGTTTAAAATGAGGCATGAACTCTTTCTCTCTCTACATTACCAACAGATATAGCCAGCACCAATCCAGCGCTTTGAAGAGTCAGACCCTCGCTTGGAGTGAGAGTCAGAGGGAGAGAGGAAGAGAGGGAACAAACTCCCTCAGATGAATTATACAGCATATGTCAGCTTTTTGTGGACCGGCTACTTGAAGTGCCCAAAGGTCTTGGATCATTAAAATTTCATCCCTATACTCCTAATCAATCATTGATCTATGGTATTATTAGATGTAATTCTTTCACCCTGTGTGCCCATGTCACAATGTCTCACAAGTCATTTGGACTCTGCGTGTCACCTTTGTCTTTCCCATATTTTTAAACTTTTCCCCATCTCTTTAATTGCGTGAGGTAGAGGTCTGAACTGCGACTTGCAGCTCGGCTGTGCCCAGAGAAGACAAACTGCCACTGTATGGATACTTTTGGTATGACATGAGCCACAGGTTTGTGTCTAGATGGCTTCCTTCCCTAATTCATTTAGTGGGTCTGGCACTCTGGTGGCACTGGGAGATAAGTGTTAATCTAGGACAAGTGAAGTGTGCAGCATGGGCCTGCTGCAGAGCTGAATCTTCCAACTCGCACGATAACAGGAGACTAGCCCGAACAGGCCAGGAAATGGGGAGACTTTATCGCACACAATTCATTGCCGAATGCAGGTGGGATTGTGGATTGTGTGTGCATGTGTATGAGCTTTCCATGTCAGTTTGTGCTGAATATACCGATGCAATGGGATGTATGCTTGTTCATTGATTATGCGAGACACAGGCATTGAGGTGCATATGTCCTCGGTGTACATAGCGAAGCTATTCATCCATTACAGTATTGCAATGCCTGTGGGAACTCACTGAGACAACAGGCCATGAGGATGTCATTGGTTTCAAAAGGTGGCCCAGGATGAGATGGTTTAAAGGTATTCAAATATAGCACATCAAAACACATCCTAATAGGTTTGCCATCAGATATATTTCATTTATGACTGTTTCTCACAAAAAGCTGCTGTATGGATACTAAAAAGTCAAATGGACCACTTGTATGATGCATTTATGGTGCTTTTTTCATTTTTATGAAAACAAGCACATTAAAGTTTAGGGCCGGTAAGATTTTAAAATGCTTTTGAATGAAGTCTATTTTGCTCACCAAGACCTACATTTCCTTACAATTTTTGTTTAAAATAACAGCAGTTTATTCTTCATAATAATATCATAAAAAGGCAAATGAAGAAAATGACCAGTGGCAAATAGGTCTCTTTATTATAGGCAGCATTTTTGTCATTTAGTACCGCAAATTAAATCTCAAGGCAGAGATGACTGTTGCCTCATGTTTATATTAAATGCCAAATTCGTCTTTGTTGCTCGAAGGTAAATACTAAAGTTGAAAATGTAATGGAAACTGTATTGCGAAAATATTAAACCATTTAAACCACCAAGTGTAGCAGTATGTCGTTCACTGAGGAATATTTCAGCACAGAGCGTCTCTCATGGCCACATATCAAGTCATATGTTTGCATGTCCTGATTTTGCAGAGTAGTGTTAATAGGTCAACAATGATCCTGGAAAAACATTCCTGTCTGAAAATTGTATCATTACCATAACCCTACTCATAACTTACCCCAAAAATCAGAGGGAAATAATGAATAACAGTGATGTAGAACTGGTTGTAAGCCTAAACTTGACATAAACTGTTAACTTGTCTCTCAAATCTAATTGGTTGAGTGGAATGTTGTTCCAGGATCAACAAAGTGGTAAAACTTTTCCGTCATTAATGAATATCTACAGAGGAACAAATGAATACTGCAATATTAACACTCTATTAACTAACAAGAAACTCTGATTAACGAATTAGTAGTGGTTGGTCGAATGTGATAGTTCACTATTAGCTTTTCATACCTCCCAGAGGACTACTAAGAACTACTATATTCAGGTTCATAATTAACATGAATAATGCATTATAAATAATTAATTCTAACGTGAAGGTCATTGTAACCCACAAGTAATGACCAAATCCTTCAGAAGGAATTACTAATTATTTGGGTCAGTATTCTAAAGTGAAAAACATGATAACTATCTATTAATAACTGAAGCCATTGTAATATTTTGTGGTTTTTGTACTTTTTTGTAAGGTTTTGGATAGTAATGCCTTCCGATGGATTTGGTAACACTTGAGTCATTACTAGTGGGCTACCATGATCTTCACTTTAGAATACTGATCCAAATAATTATTATAATTACTTTAGAAGGATGTAGTAACACTTGAGTCAATACTATCCAATACTTTACAAAAACCTGAAAAGCTGGACTTAGTTGGAGTTATCATGCTTTTCACTTTAGAATACTGATCTAAATAATTAGTCATTTCTTTCTAATTTCTCTTGGTAATAATTGAGTTATTACTAGTAGATTACCATGAACTTCACTTTAGAATGATTTATACATTATGCATTATTCTCATTAATTATGAACCTGTATATAGTTCTTAGTAGTCCTCTGGTTATTAATTTATTAACCAGAGTTTCTTGTTAGTTAATAGTAGTTACTAGAATGTTAATAGTGCGTTCCTCAATTGTTCCTGTGTAGTTATTCATTAATGACAGAACAGTATTCTAAAGAGTTACCAACAAAGCTGTTGATCCAGGAACATGTTGCACTTGGTGAAATCAGGTTCTACCCGGACACTTTTGGATTATAAAGAGTTTTTAAACCTAATTGATGAAATGATTAACTAAAACTAAGAAATGCAAGATTTGTTCTATAAACAGTTACATTTACTATTAACAATTATCAGAATAAACAATAATACAGATTTTTCAGTCATCTGTGCATTTATAGTAACGGCTCAACCAGAGTCAGTACTATCCATTTTATAAAATGTAATGCATACACTGTCTAATTTCCACCAAACTCTCTTCAGGAACACAGTGAAAGTAAGGCTGATTTGACACTCAGCACACCTGCATCATATTCCACACCTCAGCTCCTCAGGTTTCCAGCCCTCCATATCTACCCATTGTTTCACTGTCTCATTAATTCAAACTTGCTTTCTTTTCCCAGTACTCAATCTAGACCCATCCCCTCTTTTCATCTCTAGTCTCCAGATCTGGTTTTATCTCTCTCTCACTTTCCCTCAGCTGCCAGCGATGGGTTTCATTACTGTACTCCATCTCAGGACACGGACAGCCTCTGCCTCGCGCCGTGCGCCTTCATATAATCCTTTTAATTAAAGGCCCTGCTCCTCACCCGCGCTGCCCCGAGCTTTGCTTCCACCACACGCTCCTGGGCCCTCCCCTTTTGTTCTCCTGAAGCTCACCCGCTCATTTTGTCAAGCCATGCTCTTCCCATTTGAAAGAAGGTGGCGTCACCTTTGTCTCCCCTCTTTTATATGGCTTTAATCTCCACACCAATATTGCCAGGGAGCGTGTGGGTGCATACAGCCGCCTTTTGTGTGAACGCGCGTCTGTGTGTGTTTGCAACGGGCTGGCCATTGATCCGCCTCGGAGCTCATCAGGGTTAAACGCAATCAGGGATTTAAAACACTCTCGATAGCGTACGATTGGGACGTCGGATAAGAGAGCGCAGGAAGCGGGAGCCATTTGCAGCGAAGCACATCGATTTTGCTTTATATGTTGAACAAAATCCCGCGGTGAATGGTGCTCTGGCGCCACGTCAAAAAGTGAAAAGAAACCTCTAAAATTAGAACGAAAGAACGGAGGAGCAATGGAATCGAATGCCCAAGCGCATTTATTTTCCATTTCCTTTTCCCGCCCTCCATTCCTCTTTCTCTCACACCAGCATCCATTCTCGATTCTTCACGTGAAACCTCCGCCGTATGTGCGGCCCCTCCGTCCCCGCTGGGAGTCGACGGCTTGTCCAAACAAATTCTCCATGCCGGCTGATTGATAAAAGACTCTTTAACCTGTGCCTCCGTGCCCTTGACCCAGCCCATCCACTTTTCATTCGGGTTTTAAAGTCACATTGGGCTGTCTGGAGTATCTGTCTCTGGATCTACAGGTTATTAATCTCCCTCTGGAGCCCTTTGTTTTATGCATGCGCTCCCCTGTGTCAGTGTGAGGGGCCCGGCACGGACAGAGTATTTATTCACCTGACCACGTAGGGCCCCACACTGCAGGATAAACTTCATCCCACATTTGCAAGGCAACACTATATTGATATTTTTTAAATATTCTGGTTGGAGGTTTGTTCAAATGCTGTGTTTATGTCTTTATGTAAGGCTTTAAGGTAGTAAAAACTGTTAATGTCTTCAAGAAACTGAATTTAATGACCGCTTCAGGTTTTTTTTCACTGTTGTAAACTAAAAGTGGGTAGGTGATTTTCGGAGAGGCTAGCAATAGCGAGCTAGCTTTGAAAGCATAAGATCCCACCCTCCCTTCAGTGCGCTCTCAGCAGGGAGCAAACAAAAGCATCATGAGAGATGCCATTAAACTACCTCATGTCTCAAACCACATAACATTACAATAATAATGATCATAAACAACTTAAAGAGCACTGACCATTCATTTCGGGATCGATAGTTTTGCCATTGAAACGCATAAATTCGAGTGAGGCAGGTAGGACATTGTATCGTTGCCCTCAGGATGTGAAGAGACTTTCAACCAGCATAACAAATTTTTTTTCTGGAACAAATCCCCTACCCTGCCTTTAATATTAAAAGGGAAGTTCCTTTTCTGTTTGATAGGCCTATGTTATTTTATTATAGCTAGTGTTACTTGCTGCACTTCCTAAACATTTTCCAGAGCATATAGAAGTCTCTTAATGTAATGATTGAACATGAAAATTGTCATCAACAATAAAGGTACAAATGGCACCATTTTTGCCCTTATGAGCATTTCATACCGACATTTTGATATGACGTAAACACTAATTATTAACTTTTTCAATTAATTAATTTCAAGTTTTGAAAGGTATCATGTTATTCAGACCATGATGAGTTAAACTATATTTTACTTGGTTGCACTTTAACACTTGGCTGTGTTTTGTGATTGACGTGACATTTTCATGTTTGATCTGAACAGAGCAATTGCTTTCTTGCTGGAAATGTATGTATTTGCACTTGGTTAAGACATGTTATCTATTTTTGATGTTTGTAAACCCATTTCTCATTTCTGGGGTTCTCAGAAGTGGAAGTTGTCATAGTTGTGTAAACTTCTATAGCGATGAACTGAATGTACAACACATATCGTTTTATAATATATAGTTTAAAGTATATTTTTTGCGTTCCCATTAGCTCCAATCCCTGACATTTCTATGACTTTCCAAAATAGGAAAAAAATATACTGAGAGCTTAATTACGGTGATCAGAATAAAGATAGATGTCAAATTTGCCATCCCTCCCACAGACGTATTAGAAAAACTCACAATTCAGCGTTAGTAGTTTTCTTAAAAATTTAAATATAAAAACCTTTGCAAGATTTATGATGTTAATAACTGTGGTAGTTATTAACTTTTGTGAAAATGGTCCATAGTTTTTTTTTTTTTTTTTATGTTATATTTATTTATTTAACATACATATATCTACATCTCCCATCGACTATTCTTTCAATGTTTTACATCTATATTTTACAGAAGCAGAAGAACCTGGGTTTGAAAGCGGAGAGAAGCTTGCCTTTGCATGCAATGCATGATCCCTGACTAATCTTTAGCGGTACTGGATGGACAGGAGTAGATGGAGGGTTTCTAGAGGTGTGTGTGTGTTTGTGTGTGTGTTGGGAGGGATGATTTGGGTTGGATGGAGGGCTGACCTTCAACAGCATTCACAAATCATTGGTGCGACATTGTCACGCATTGTGTTCTGATCGATCGAGGAGACAATAGGTTATTCAACACTGCCCGACAGGTCACCGATGTCTCCTGCACCCTTCACAATGAGAGACCTCTCATAATACCAGATGGGACCACGTCTACCCATTTAGGGTCATCGAAAATGACCAATTAATGTCATGTTTTCACTGTCCCAGCACTAAATTGCGAGAAAAGAGACACAATGAGCACCCATTCCACTTGAGATATCCGATGACTTTTTAGGAGCCGTCTGAGGTCTCGGTAGACAAGGGGTTAAGTTCCCATCCAGCATTTTTCATTTCCTTTTATCTGCAGTTCATATATTGTAGATGTAGCTCTCTTTTGCAGTTTAATACATTGGAGATGACAGGTCTGCCTTTTTGACCCCTTCGGCTGTGTTTGAATAAGGAAGTGATCCAGTGACCCTTTTCTTGGACCGCAGACATATAGGTAGACGACTGTTGGAATAAAAACTAATCAAATACAACATGTGAGCTTTCTGCAAGTAGCGAAGAAGGAGAGAAATAGAGATGGAGAGAGACAGAGCTAAAAGGACTGAGGGTGGAGGATATGAGAGAGAGAGAGAGAGATTTGGAAAGAGATGAAATGGTCCTCCCACATAAATTTTCTTTTCTCTTTCTTTTCTGTCTCTCTCTCTCTCAATGAAATGCAAATGTAAACAGTCCGAGCTTCAAAGGGGCCCTTAAAATTCCATATCGACCAATAGGCATTTGGCTACGTATATATTACAGCCCAACGTCTATTCTAAGTGAAGGGTGTTTGTATCTAGCCACTATAAATCAGACCTTCGGGTTGTTTGCATTCATGTATGTGAGGTAGTGTTTGACCTTATTCAACTGAGGAGATGGATGGATCCCTGCTGTGTGGAACATTCAGTATATTGCAATTTGGGAGCCTTGAAGAGGATGTGCTTTTAGTTGGAGTGAATGTAAGCTTCACATGTTTAAAATATAAATAAAATACAAATGATATAAAAATAATATCAAGCATCAAGCCTGTAGTTACCATAAACAAGATTAATGATAATTTTTAAAATGTCTTTCAATGATTTACTTGTCTTTATAATGCAGGCTTTGAATACTTGTTATTTTGCTGTTCTCAGCAAATATAGATAAATGTGTTTAATTGTGGATAATTGCGATTAATTAATCTGCATATCACGACAGCCCTATATTTCAAAGACGAATGCTGATATTTGGAGCAGAATGCTGGAAGGAGATGAACTTTTATCATCCATCCTTGGCCTTTACAGCTCCGATTCTAATAGCGGAGGACATTGATCTTAATAATGGCCGGTTTATGACCAATATGCACCACTAATTGATTCAATTTGGCCATTTTTATTGTAGCACTGAATTTCCGTGAAGCACATTGTTCATTGTGTATATGTTTGAAACATGGGGGACAGGTGCTTTCTAATTTATAGAAATTTCATGAATATTTCAGCATTTGGAAAATGTCTCAGACAGACCATGCATTATTCAAGACACATGGTGCATGTGCTTGCATTCAATTATAGATGTGACAAATAAGCCCTGTGGGCAAATGTATGCAGTTATTTATATGTGTGCTTAACACTAGTTTGATATGAGTTATAAAAGTTTCATGCATTTATTCTGCTGTGTAATGAAAAGACGTTGTAATGTACATTGTGCAGATGATTGCAGGAAGCTGAGCAGCATGTGTCTTTATCAAGTATTAAATTGGGCTGTCAGTTGAATGTGTTAATTTAATGCAATTAATTATGGCAAAAAAAAATTATTCAAGCAATAATTCGAGTAATTCAAGCTTGACGTAGTCAAGTCCTCATAGTCAGTGCAGCCCTAGCTTCTACTACAGGCAACGTGCCTCGCCAAACGACCCTTATCGCAGTGTTTTGGTACCCGAGACCGTTTGGTTTCGAGACTATATTTTGAAGGTCTAGGTCTGGCCTCGGTCTCAACCGCATTTGTACTGCCTTGTCTGGTCTTGGTCTTGACTCAGTCTCAAACCCTCAAAGTCTTGGTCTTGGTCTCAAATTACTGTACACTGGTCTTGGTCTTGACTTGGTCTAGGTTTAGGGGGTCTTGACTATAACCGTATACCGTATCCAAAGCAGGTGGCACAGAATGAGTATATTTAAGAATAAATATAATTCAAACATTTAAACATAAGCCTTAAAAGGAAAGGTCATTAAAAGACCTTAGAACAGGGTTCACCAATCTCGGTCCTGGAGGGCCGCTGTCCTGCAGAGTTTAGCTCCAACCAGCTTCAACACACCTGTTTGAAAGTTTCTAGTATGCCTAGTGAGACCTTGATTAGCTGGTTCAGGTGTGTTTAATTGGGGTTGGAGCTAAACTCTGCAGGACAGCGGCCCTCCAGGACCGAGATTGGTGAACCCTGCCTTAGAACATTGGAGCCTATTGACTTTTATTGTATGGACAAAAAAACAGAAATTTCACAAAATATCTTCTTTTATGTTCCACAGATTTGGGATGACATGGTAAGTAAAGATTTTTAAGTTTTTGTGAGTGAACTACAGTATCCCTTTAGAATCAGAATGTTTTTGAGAAGAGAAACATCTAGTCGAGTGTGTTTACTGGTAGCGTTCATGCTGTAAACATGCAGTAACTGCTGTGACAGTAAAGAAAGAACTGGTACCTTTTTCACCTCATAGCTCATGTCAAATTAATTGTGTAGATTTACTCAGTTCTAGTTGGTTAAGGCCTTTCAAATAAGAGGAACTTTGGAAACAGCTGGGGGTGGAATTCAATTTTAGTGCCAGAGCTCCACTAGACTCCCTACTGATGTTCCCTACTGTTCCCAGATCCTCACAAAAACGCACCCCCATCCACAGGATTCCGCTTGTAAATCTGGATGTTTTGCAGGCACATACCGTTTGCACGGTAAATGTGCGTGTTAGCGTCGTGTTAGCATGTAAACTTTGCAGCTATGACGATGAAGTGCAAAATAATTAGAATGCAAAACAGAAAATATCTCTGAATATGAACTAGCTGAGAATGATAACAACTGTCTGCATAATCGTGCAGTAAGTTAGCGTCTGCAGAAGAATGTAGCGTAGAGACATTGTTGTGGAACGTGGGGCCGCATCGCATTAGGAGAGGCTGTGTTGATGAAGCCGGTGGTAAGGGAGCGTGTGGCGCTGAACGCTCAAATTAGACCACTGTGGATAGCACTGTATACTATTGTATGCCTTCACAAATGAGACAAATGAAAACCTGATGAGTCCCTATGGCCTGGTGAGAGACAGCCAACACAAACAGCGCTCCTGGTCGTCCCCTAATTGGACCCAGCTGGGACTTATTTTCCCAACCATGGGTGTTTCAAGGACTTGGTATGTACCAGGCTCCCACAAAGATGTTATAACTGGTCTGAGAGTGAGAATTATGGAAATATGATTAGTTCAACTCAAACTTTTTTTTCTTTTTTTTTTTTTATAGAACACTGATTTAGCTTTGAAATGAATTCTAGTTGTAGGCTTGAGCAATGGATTAGTGTAGAAGCATTATTGTGGAACGTGGGGCCGCATCGCATTAAAACTTTAAACAAGATACCTGTCATTATTTTCTCACCTTCATCTCGCTCTAAATAGAGTGCTGCAGGCATTTTTGCAGGTCAAACACAGAGTTTTTTAGCATGCTTCTTAAGCATGAGCATTTTAGCATTGAATGGGTTTTTGGTTAAATGCCTGAAATAAGGTCTGTGGTAACACAATCTCTTATTCTACAACATAAAATACATTAGTAAAATACATACACCTTGTGACATTTTTTAAAGCTTTTACTTGTCTTGAAAAAGGCAGTTGCAAACAAGTGATTAATGGGACTACAGACATTGTCGGGGACATTTAACATCATCACACCGAACAGGTACTGTAAACTCACTAGTTAACAGTATTCATTAAATGAATTCTAGGGCTAGCCAGCATCATTAACTTAAGTTATGCTCCACCACCTGTGTGACAACATTAACCAACGTGGCTGAACGATAAATTTGCAACAATACGGTTTCGGGAAACAGTTGTGAGAAGCTAGTTGATAACAATGCATCGTACTTTGGTAGATAAGCATTGAGTTACGTCATTGTTCGGGAAACGCACCCCAGGCTGGTTGGTTTAATAGACCAAACTTGGTGACTGTACAGATTCGCTATATAACGAAAATTCCACCCAGCTAAGTTGACTTTTTTTCTCATCCACACTGTCTGAGGTAAATATTTGCTGATAGGAGGAGGGGGGAAAAAAAGTCATGCAAAGTACATGTTACCCCAGAGTGCTGAGACGCAAAAAAAGAAAAATCATGAGAACAAATATTGAAGAAAAATATGCAGCCAGACAGCTTTAGCTAATTAATGTTGAACACCAGGATTATGACTTGTAAAAAAAAGAAAAAAAAAGAAACCATTAAGAACCAGTGAATAATTACTGATGTGAGAGAATATGCAATGCAACTTTGGGACCTTCCTTGTGGGACACGGTTTTAAATAAATGAAATTCATGTTTGCATAAATTATTGTTTTAAACAGGGGCCACGTCCATTGCAAATTACGATTAGCATTAAAACACTGGCTGGTACAACAGAAAGCGGTCATTAGCAAGTTTTTCTCACAGCTGTCAGAAACCTTCTGTCACCTTGTGCCAAGACAGCATTCCGCCCACTGCTATTTCACGCCAGGGACCGAGAGGGAGAGAAGGAGAGCGCATGCACCCGGCCCCAGAAGCGGCATCAACAAACAGGTAATTGAATAAACCTGCAAGCCTATAGCTTGAAGTTGCTGGCCTGAGGAGATCAATATATTGTCACTTGGCCTTTATAGGAAACTGCTGCATTGCTAAGTTGCTAAGTGCATGAGAGAGAGCGTGATCCAAGGCCAGATGGAAAGCCCCCTGCTGTCAGTCGGCAAGTGACAGGCCTGGTAATTCGGCCGGCATGCCGCTCTTGTCCTCCCCTTCAGAAATATATATTTAGATATGGACAGATCGACAGCCTGTCATCGCCACACAGACTGTGATAAAAAAAAACTGCAAGATGAAGCCAGTGATGGAGATGACCTTGTGTCGCAATTCAAACTTTCGATTTTTTTGCGTCATGGACCTGAATGTGTGTGCAATTTACCGAGCCGATGTTTTCATCAAGAGCGTGCATTTCACCGTGTAAGCTGTGGTCCAGGGTTTGTGTGCATTTGTGAGCATCAACAATGAATGCAATCTTCTCATACACGTAGTATGTACACAGCAAATGATTCTTATATCAAGTAAATTGTGCGGTAAAATACCCTTTTTCTGCTTTACTTAATATTCTGAAGTTCTAACAACTTTCAAGAATATTTGTTCTAAAATAGTCTGTAATTTAAGTCAAACTAACAAGCATACTGTATGAGTAGGTACATTTGAATTTGAACTTCATTCAGGACCGTTGTTCTATATATAAATATATATAGTATGAATGAAATCCAGACATACTTCATCCGTCATGTTGTTACTGTCATGTGACCTACCAGCGTCAGGTGCATCACTTCACTGCCATTCATAAATCCTCTCCTGTGGCATCATGGGATAGTAAAAGTGTCCATCGAATGCGCACTTCAGAATCTCGGTGGAAATCTGGGTAATTTTCACATACTTTATGTATTCGGGCATACTAATCTTTTGGCATATTGTTTTTTGCATACTTTATATAAGGAAGTATTCAATTTTGAACCCAGCGGATATGTTTCCATTGTTTGATTGGTTACTAGTTTTCCTGACATTGTTGTTGTTGATTTCGTCACATTTAGTTACTTATTATAAGTATCACATCATAATATAAGAGATATTAGAGATTTTTACTTTATTTATTGATATTAGTAATATTTTAGGCCTAAATTTAATTTCTTGCAAATTTCTCTATTTTTTTACACTTTGTCATCATCTAATTTACACTTACTTTTAAAAACAGTAATAATTGAATAACACTGTTAAATGAAATTTGAGCAAATCTTAAAATGAATATCCATTTTTCATATTGTCCATTATAGTGACATATACAGCATTTATATTGCACAGAATTATTAATATTGGTGTGTTCCCAGTATAGCTTCAATCACTTTGCTCTCCATGAAATACATTTCTCATAAAAAAATGTGAAAATAAAGGGAACACTTTAGACCCTTTTGTTGAGACAAAAAAAAAAAATAATAATTTAAGTGGTTAATTGCTACAATGATGGCAGATTAAACCATGTCAACTTTACTCTTTATAAACTGAGACTAGATACTATAAATTACATAAATGAATTAAAACCCATTGCCATTTACATTTACTGTATGCATAGACACTTTTATCCAAAGCAACTTCCAAAAGAGGAACAAAAGCCATTTGTCAGCTTGCTATCGTTTCCTTCATTTTTTACAGTGCATAAGCATGCAGTTGTTGTAGGCATAGACTAATTCCTGAGGGATTTGTAACTTCATTGCTACATTGTGGAATGTTCTCTGTACACAATTCAGATGAAGAGAAAGCAAGGAATGAGAAATTGAAGAAAAACAGCATTGTAGCGACTAGTCAGCCCTGCCTCTGTCGACTGGATATACGACAACAAAGGGCAGAGAAACAGCTGGCGCTTCTTTCTCACATGGCATCCTGTAGTTTATGTGGTGGAGGCGTCTTGATTTATTGACTGTAATGATGCATTTGGGCTGACGAGGGTGAGGGGGTGGATTAGAGAGAGGGGTGCGGGTTGCCGATACCAGGCGAACGGGCTGAGTCGAAAGAGATTCAGCCTTCCTATTGTGGGAAGCACGGAGGACCGCTACTCGTGGCTTCGAGCTTTTGTTTTCCATTGGCATGCCAAAAAACAGCTGTGCCGTCTGCGGTAAAGCAAAGTGCATCCTGCTTAAGGAAATCACAGTAATCCGCTCCCCACATCCTGACAGAAGCTGACGTAACTCTAGAGGTAGAATTATCCCGTCAAGTGGCCCCTTTCGAGACCCGTATGTAAATATGGCGACAGAAAGAAAGATTCCATCGGAGAGGGAGAGGAAAATAGCTCTAGAAATGGGTAAAATGGTACACTTGAGCAAAAGACAGGCTCTTTGGGTGTGCCAAGATAATGATCAATTTACTCCAAGCCCACTCCGCTGATATCATTGTGACAGAAGTGGCTTTGTTTGTGGCTGGATGGCTGTTTTTGACTGAAATTTAGATGGGGATCATTAGATCTGCAGAGATATTCGGTGGTGGTGGTTGTTTGTTTGCTTGTCATCATTCTATGACAGGAAAGAATAGCAAAGAGCAAAGTAGCAAAGAGCTTTGTTCTTGTCGATTACACAGTGGCTGAAAAGATTAATTGCATGCTAAATATAAATCACATGAGCAGCAAATATTTGAGTTTCGAAGTTTTGATTTATGTGTACAAATAGTAGCAATTTTAAAATGGGCTTAAAATTGCCCCATATTATTACTATTATATGTTTTCCTTTGTGAATTTTCTATCAATACTTAAATGCAAAGTTTTTCGAGATGCTAAAATGGGCTTGGGGTCTTACAGATCTCAGGAAAACGTGAGGGTTAAAGGTTTACAGTTAACTAGTTAACATTTAATCCTTTTTAATAGTAAACTTTTCTTCAACAAGATCAAGATCTTCAGGCTGTAAAATGGCATTTGAGAAGGGAAATCAGACCATCATTAAGGTCATTTCAACACATATATCATGGTGACGACGACAACGTGACACAACATGCATTGTTTCCTGTTTAATTATAGAGGAATTAGCTTGAGATGACTGGTTGTGAAATATGTCTTGATGTTATTTTTGGGATGCTTATTTCCTCTATTTATTCTCATTTCAAAACTGTTCATGGTTAATTTAGAACAAGAGTCTCAAAATCTCCCTCCTTGCTGGCATTCATCAGTCTTTCTAAATGAATGCTATTAAGCCGTCTGTTGCGTTTGGTTGTTTTAAAATACCACTGCTGCAATATAGTAACTGATCGGCAGCAAAATAGAATATCTTATATAATTTGAAACATTATTTTGCCAGAACTCTATGCTAATCCTGCAGCCTGTGACTTGGTTATTAATAAACACCACCATCATTGACATTCTCATTGTTTGTTTGAGGTTATACACAGACCTAATCTGTAAATTAGTTCTAAAGCCTCAATAAAGTAACTGTAATTTAGTTCTTAAGCCTCAATAAAGGTTTATCACACCATAAACCAAATCTTAACAGATGTATCCTGTAGTTTAATCACTTTGTAAAAAACAAATGTTTCTTGAGCACCAAATCACCATATGATTTCTGAATGATCACGAGACACTGAAGACTGGAATAATGGCTGCTGAAAATTTGTGACTAAATAAAATCATACACGTAATACGAATAATTAAATGCACTTTCCTTAACTTTAGTTTGGGTTAGGGGTTGTTGAAATCACTAAGTATCAAACTTCAGCGAATAACACGTACGCTTGCCTTGTGGTGAATGGGATTTCATCAAGTAAAACATGTTCCTGGATCATCTTTGTTGATCCTGGAACAACATTCCACTTAGATTTGAGGGACAAGTTTACAGTTAATGTCAAGTTTAGGCTTAAAACCAGGGTTAGGCTACATGCTTCTACATCATTGTTATTTACCTATCATTTCCCATTTATTTTAGGGATAAGTTATGGGTAGGGTTAGGACTAAATTTTCGGACAGGAATGTCAACAAAATATGTTGATCCAGGAACATGTCTTACCTGGCAAAATCACGATGACCATCACATTGACCTGAGTAGTCTACTGCAGTTAGGCTACATCTAATGCGACAGAAAACACACAACAATCATTTGTTCAAATTTGTCACAATCTCTAATGTTCAGTACACATCATGCAAGCTGTGATAGCACTGACCCAATGACCCTCTCCAGGATTACAGTGAATCCTCTGTGGAAAATGCCCATTGTGGCCAGTCTAAGAATAAGGAGGCTCGATTCATTCGTCTCTGCGAGCGCTCTAATGCTGCAATCTGGACGACTCCCTCTGTGCGGCTTTGTGTCCGACTCGTCTGTGAACACAGTGATCTAACATGGGCTGCTGGGACACAGCTGGGGGACGGAGAAGCAATAAGAGACATCAGGCTCGAAACACGGCAATCTGTTGACTTTTCATAAAATATGCATGCACTCCTTGTGAGGGGAAGTCTTTGTACAACATGTCTTTGTGCATATCCCCAGTGTATGTGTGTGAATGCTTGATTTTGGTTATTTCTCTGTCCCAGTGTGTCTCTGTGTGTGTGTGGTAGGTAAATGCTAATACACTCTAAAAACTGCTGGGTTAAAAAATAACCCAACCTTAACCACACCGCTGGGTCACTATTGGACAGAACACACGCTGGGTTGGTTTGACCCAAGTGCTGGGTTTTACCATTTAACCCATATTTCTGGGTCATTCATTTGACCCAACCAGTGGGTGGAATTAACCCTCTTGCTGGGTTAAGTCCTACTTATATGCTGGGTTATTTCGTGTCTCATTGCCTTAATAAAATTAGTAACAAATATTTGTTATATTACGAATATAAAATAATTATTGTCTCTGTAATACAACAAACCAGAGAGGCCACTGTAAATTTGATTTAAATCTCGTTTAATTGTTTTTTTTAAAAACATTTTTAATACATATCTTTAATAATTTTTATACAATTATTACAATTATACAATGTATACTTCTAAGGTAATAAAAACATAACGTTCATTAAGTAAGGTCTTTATACACCACTGAAAACATAGTTATGTAGGCCTATATGATATTGCATTTCTGTCAACAGATCCTCGTAAATATTACACAATGCACCTTTAAAAGTCATTAAGCAACTCATTTGAACTTATACGATTACGATTTCATTTATTAAGATGTGTTGATTTATTAAGAACAGCAACAAACATTTAAAATGCGACTAAATATCACGTGGGCCTGAAACAACTGTTGTCCTCAAATTTTACAGAGGAGGACTCTTTCCATTAATTTGATACAAGGTATGCTGGAGAAACTCCCAGGTGGGGAAACACTGCTTTGTGTATTTAACATCAAAAACAAAAAAGCTTTGAAACAAAGATGAACAGCCTTCAGCAAAGACTCGGTCTCGATGGTGTGGCCTGGAACAATGGGAAAGGTCTGACATGTCCTCCTCGTCTCATCCTTGAGGCACAGAATATGCAGCAATGCTCCAGTCATCTCATTTTGTGAATATTCAACCATGTTGGTCCCCACCTGTTGATTAAACACAATCACTTAGAGTGTTGCAATATAACTAACATGCAAGTTAAGCTTTTTTTTTTTTGTGGAAGTATCAAAAAAATGTTATTGCAAACATTACCAAATATGACTAAATGTGGCAAACAAACAAAATGTCTATTTAAATTCATTATTTGCAAACTGAATTATAGTAATAAAAGAGTACTTTGGACTAATATTTTCAACATTTAGGCAATAAAAGTAAAAATATTACTGTAGCTGTATATTACTGTAATGTTGATAGTGTCTTTCTTTAACATTAAAACTCACAAACCAACAAAGCTGCTCGTTAATCTCCTGACTGGCAGCCCTGATGATCGCCACGCTTAGATAATGTTACACAATAAAATGAAAGATGACATGCATGGTAGGGTATCATGTAAGTCTACATTTTTTAAGTTTTAAATATTGACGATCATTCTTAATAATTTTCTTCTCAAAACTGGCACCTGTCCATTGACAATCCAGGCGGAAATTCTTTAAACTGTTGCCTACTAACCAGGTCACAATGTGACGGCGCGTATCGTGATGTTATTCCTCAGTTCATTTTTTTCTGAACAATCCCGACAGACATTACAGAAGACACACGCAAGAGGAGACTATGCTGGAACTTACCCCAGTCGCTTCTTCTGACGAGTATTTATACAATATACCAGCAGACTTTCCACACACAACTCACTAGCTAGTAGCTACAATAGCCTCGAGACTAATTTCCCGCAATTTTACGTGCAAGCCCTGTGAGGGACTAAAATTATACCGCGCTTGTATGGATTTCATTCAAAACGCTTTCCTCACTTTTAAATACACAACGTCCACAATGAATACGATAATAACGTGATGAATTTACAATTTAAACTGCATATTTTAAAAAGGCTGCTGATATAGGCCTAGCTGGTTTACAATTAAGGATTTAACGATGCAGAATTTTGTCAACAAATCTAACCGGCTAACTTAGCTGTGGCTATTTAGGTTTCACAGAATAAATACGTTACCCCTCGCACTTCCATATCAAAGACTGTATGTTGAACAGTGAAATTAGCTTGCAGTTACCACAACTTTTTAAAAATATAGGTAAACATTATTAACTTACCATAAAACACTGCCTGCTCCGGTGTGGCCTGCTCCTCGAGTCTGAAGTGAAGATCCAGAAAGTTCCGCAAAGAATAAACCGGTTGCTGGGTCAAAATAACCCAACCAACTGTTTATTTGTAAATAACCCCCTTACAACTCATTTGACCCAGCATGAGCAACCCAATAATGTGTTTACAGTACCCCAAACAACCCAATATTTTGACCCAGCACAATCAACCCAACAATGTGTTTACAGAAACAACCCAGCATTTTTTTGAGTGTACATATATGCACTTTCTCTAATTATGAGCAATAGTATCAGTGATTCATTTACTTAAATAAGTGTGTGCAAGGTCATCATGTTATTGTACTATATATATATATTATAACATTATATATATGAAGACTTCAGATGCAAAAGCCTCTAAGTCCGTCTAAAGTTTTTGTTTAATATTAACATTTTTATCAGAGTCCTATGTATAGGTTTCTACCCAAGTATCGACATTTCTGAATGGGCTGAGGCTGTGATTTAGTGAGTTTGAAGTGAAAGTATTTGATGAGTGTATACTATGTGCGGAGAGCATTCACTCAATATTATTTTCTCATTTTTGACAGAGGTGGCTTTTAGAAGCTTTTGCATCGGAGGTCTTCATATATATAGATATATGTTCGCTGTGCATGATGGCTTATAAATAACATCTGTAAAAAAATAGATCTGTAATTATTGTTTTATGTACAAAAATGGAAGAAAACAGACAGTGGAGTAAATGAGAAAGAATGGGAATGAGTGTTGTAGAGCAGGGTCTTTGGGGACAAGAGGTCCATATTAACAGGGGATGAAAGTGCTAATAAAACGTGAGAGCAGCAGAGGTCACAAGGTCATGTGCTTGTGTAATGAATGGAGAAATTTAACTCATCCAATTATAGGAAAGTAAGACGAAAATCCATAGCGTTACTCCGGGCACTGAGCCCAAATGCAAAACTAATAATGTCAAGCAAAGCTCTGGCTTTCCCTTTACTTTGTGCGTGTGTGTGTGTGTGAGAGAGAGAGAGAGAGAGAGAGAGAGAGAGAGAGATAAGTGAGATAAAGAAAAGACAGAGAAAATGTATATGCATTGGGTGCAACCCTTCCTGGAAAAGTTTGCATGCATTTTTGATGTTCAGAGTGCATGTTTGTCTAGTCTCTCTGCTATAGCATGTTTGTGTGTATGCCGCCGTCTTCAGCCGCAATATAATGGGCTTCTTTAGCGGACTGCCATTCACTGGGCCATTTAGAAAGACTGGCCTCTTTCTTTGCGGCCTGCTGCATACTAAAATAAAAAGGTCGATAACACTGAACAATAATAACAGGTTATAGTCCCAGCGAAGCCAATTTGGCCCCATTTTGAAGGAGTTTGCTCATGAAATGTGGCCTTAATGGACAAGTTTATGTTAAGCCAGGCATTTGCCGACCAATATATGCAGGAGTGTGTGCTTTCAAAAAGTGATGAGGAGAAAACGAGTACTCTGGCCTTGTACTGCATGGCCTCTCCGAACATCAGAAAGTATAGATTCGTTCTGATTTAAATACAGCAATTCAGGCGTCTGAACCAGAGGCGCAGCGCGGACCTGCTCGGCTATAACTCATATTTTACAAATAACCACGGCTCTCTCTCTGCGCTGTGCCAGCAGACAGTCGCAAACACACATGCATACGAAAAGACGACACTTCTATCAATCACTTCCCTCATCTCCAAAAGGAAACTCATAAAACGGACGATTATTTGCGAAAGCAAGCTGCCGAAGGAAAGCTTTAATTAAACCCCTTTATTTATATGTCAAGTGAAAATGGGGGGAAATCTAAATCAAATTCTTTTTCTTTTTTCGCTCTTTTTTTTTTTCCCGTGTGAGCTGTAACCCTTGGAGGCAAGTCATTATGGCTTATACATAACCATCACGCCACATTAAAATCACATTACACAACAACGATAATCATCACGTTCAATTACATGTGGTAATAAATGCCCATGCAATCTTTGCTAAATCTATTAGTGTGCCATCGCAGGAGAGAGAAAAAAGACATGCAAATAAAGAAAGAAGGGAATCTGGGTTCGATACATTAGTCTTAGTTTGTTCGTTAGTTCGACGTGAGACCACCTGATGTATAAAAAAAGCATTTTCTTTTCAATTATTCACCTTTTCATCTTGCCTTAATTGAAGAAAGAATTGATTTATTCAGCAGGTTAATTGGCTCAAACACATTATAATATCCAACACTACTTTTTGTCGAGAAGGCTGTATTAGTGTTACTCTAAAATGAAATATCAAATGTATAGACTATTTTAAATAATATATTGCAAATGAGAATATAAAAATGTAACTGGGACATTTTTTGAACGAATCGTTCTTTTAAGCTGGTAACTGGCAGGGGTGGTTCGCAGAATTGAACTTTAGCACCAGGCCGAACACCAAATGAGCATGTCCAGACAAGTTATTGAACCAAAGAACCAGTTCGATATGAACAAATCAAATCTACAGAGAGAGTTGAAAGTCAGCTTTTCTGTAAAGTCCAACTCCAAAAGAACCAAATGTGCTAGAGTAGCCCTGTTGGGTTCTTTTTGAGTCGCTTCATTTCAAGTTTACCAGTTTATCAATCAGTTACCAGTTTAAAAAAAAACGATTCATTCAAGAATCAAACATAACAACTGGCAAGCCTGCACTACACATTTGAGACTACACATCTCAACAATGGTAACACACAAACACAACAAAAGACATTACAGTGAAATGTAAACCTACAAACAAATATGAAAAAAATAAAATAAAATAAATAAACCCATGCCCATTCACACCAGTAACTATAACAATAAAGATATAGTTCTAAAAATGATTACAATAATTACAAAACAATAATGTGGAATCCCTTTCAGAACAATTTTTTGTCCAGCTGATTAACGATAAAAACACTGACAGCCAATCAGAATCCTGCTTTAAAGAGCTTCAACATTTAAAGAGGCAGACAACAAAACCGACGCCCACACTTATAATAAACAGAACAATGTCTGTTGGTATGGATGCTAATATAGTTCTTGTACTTGGTGTGAACTCTGATTTGACCTCAGCCACAAAGCATGCTGGGTAACCAACAGTCCAACAGTGATAATGCCACTTACATTGGCAAAAACACAGAAATTAATTCACAGGTGAACTTGAACTAAGTTACAGTGCATGCTAGTCAGATTATGCAGCATTGTGAATGTGAAGTAATACATGTGTTTACATTTTTTCTAGATGTTTAAAAATTTGGAAATTACTAAAATAAGTGAATGTGACATAATCAATGTCTCATCAATTCTATTAATCATAGAAGACTGTAAAAATGACCACATCTCAGTCCTACATGTCTCAGGTTTGACTGTTGTGCAGGTGGAGAGTCAGTGTGGAGCCATACGAGAGCACTTCAGGTCACATTCACACTCACACAACATCCACACAGTAGGATATGGCTGAACCTTAAGTGGGGCACTTACCCCTACTTGCCTCAGTAAATATGCAGCTGTATAAACTCTTTAAATTAATGATATGTAACCAGAAAAAGAAGAGCTTTGCACTTTCTGGTAACATAAACGCTATTAGGCTGCCATCAGCGGAGGAGTCTGAAATGCTTGTGCTATGAAACGGACAGTTTGCTCTGCGCCCTCGAGCCGAAAGTGTATATATCATGGGCAGATGATAACATTCAAACATCTGACACGCTATTAAGTTGATGCTAAGCCATTTCTGAGTAATACCTCTTTTGTCACCTAAAGACTTCATGAATATTTGATCTCAGTAAATTTCCTTGAGTCTAGTTGGCTGCAGTTTCTAAAGTGTCCCTGAGTTTGGATGTCTTTTTTTTACTTTTTTTTTTACCGTATGTATAGTTGGTAGCAATATATGGTCCCGCTGTAAGTATTTTACATGCTTAAATATATCAATTCCAGGCCATGAATTTGATGAGGGATAACAGCAGACATTTTGGTTTTGATTTGAAATGTTTCACATGTTATATTCCATATATATTCCTCATTACAAATTGCAGATGAAGCATACCGTTTAGAATAATAAACATTTCTATTCATTTATTGAATGTTTAATGGTTTATGTAAGTATAGTGCTATGAATGTTTGTATACCTTGTTATACGTCATAGTTTAGATTACTTGTTTTATATACAGTATGGAAAATATGAATTTTCAGTAGTATTTTACAATATGAAAAAGCATATACTAAAATGTTTATTTTATATTGCTAATTTTAAATTGCTGTCAAAGGAGAAACATGCACCCACAGAATGGTGTATAGCATTTACCAGCAGGGTCTAATTGCTAAAGCTAACTAACTAAACTCGGAGCCCTTGGTTGCTTGATAGATGTGCCTTCATTTTTAAAGCGTTCAGATGTTTAGTACTCCGGGGTTAATGGTTTTTCATCAACTTTTCAAACTGTTTTTCTTCATTTTCTCTGTTCAGCACCTTTTCAGCTTTATATCTGCCTTGAGTCTTTCTCTCTCTCATTTCCACCAGTCTTTTCTCAAAATGGACGTGAGCTGTAATTAACTGTTATTTGGGATTGATTGCAGACAGCTTAGCATTGACTAGCTGCATTATGGAGTCCCTTCAAAGAAGGATTCCAGCCCTGCCAATACACTGAGTTTATTTCAGCACAGGATCAATAGTGAACGTATTAAAAGCTTTATTTGGACTTTGTTGGCAGTAGACTGCCGATGTTCCTCAGAGCCAGTGTCTGGGTCTCTGCCCGTGTGCCTTGACTTCACCTCTAGACTCGGTGAAGAGGTGATTCTATGGCCTGAATTTCACTTGCATTTAAGTTCATTCAGATATAAAGTACTGTTGAATGTATCATTGAACCAAATTCAAATCAGTGTTTAGTTGCAACTTTTGTGCCAAAGGTTGAAAATGAAGTCTGGCAGCGTTTTCACACTAGTGTTTACAGAAGTGGTTTTTGATGTTAGAGTTTGGCTCATTGGTTGGTGGGAAATTGTTTTCTGAGCTGGAAACTGCACTTTAAAATGGCTCAGGGACAAAAATAGTGGCCTCGTACAAAATTGTGCATTTGATGTAAATCTGTGGTCTTGTGGCCTTTGTCTATGAGGTCCGCAAGACCACAATGGGTGTCTCATTTGTGATTGTTGTGATTCAGATGGTTGCTCAGTACTGTTGTTCAGAGTTAAATCGTTTTTTTGAAAGGAGTGAATGTGTGATTTGGACCAAGCAGAAAGAAAATGTGTACATTAATCGTTAGCAAAAAACATTCTTTCTTAAATCATTGCATTCAATTAATTAATTTGCGCCCATTGTACTTATAATTTCGTCAAAGTTTTGACACTTATTTGTTGCTTATTTGTTGCTCAACATTTGGAATCAGCTGTCCTCTTGGCAAGTACGAAAAAAAAACAAAGCATTTAGTCCTTCGACCTGCAAAACCTCTCCAAACTGAATCAAGGCTTTTGAATGAGCTACTTCTGTCAGGTATACACAGCTGAAGTAGGTTCTTGTCTACCAAGCCAAGTAGTTGGAAAATTACATTCACTTCTCAAGCCTCTTCACACTTTTCATATCAGCGTTCTCTAAAGTTTCTTGCTGCCCTTGAGTGTTTGGTTGATGGCCATCATAATCTCATGCTGTCAAAAACCAGAATGTCATTCTTTCAAGCTGAGATCTGAGCTGCTCCTGTGAGTCTACAGTATGTATGAGCTCTTAGGCCTTTAAAGTCGACATGAAATGGTGTTTTTAACTCTGAAATTTGATTTTTATTTTAGTAGCTACTGTGTTGTGAATTCTTAAATTTATGTGATGTATTTAAGAGTAAAGCAGCATTTTAAGAATTTTATCCATCGGGAATAGACTGGATTGGGAAAGGTGGACTCTATGTGACAAAGGGATGTAAAAAGAATATGGCTTGATGATGTCAACCGAAAAGGAAAGTCGTTTCAGAGGCAAAGCTAGTTGTTACATTTTGATGGAATTTTACAAAGATTTTGTGAGTGTGAATTTTTATGATGACTATAAAATTGCCACTGTTATGCTTTTTTAAAATGTCCTAATTTTGTTTGGGGGGGGGGGGGGGGGGGGGGCTGGATGGTCTCCAACAGCAGGTTTATTTGCATCCAAGGTCAAAAAACACAAATTTTCTTATAATATACTTTGCGCATCACCTCATTCTCAAAGTGTCTGTAAATAGTTTGCTTGAAAATTCAATCTCTCTAAACCCCTCCTTTCCACGAGCCTATTCTGCTCTGATTAGTCTGATGGCCAAGTCTGTGATTGGTCTAAAGCTTTCAGCACATGTCTAAATGCCTATTGCCATATCTGAATTTCAGCTCCAGAGGCTTCCTCAGCACTTGATACACAGTGATATCGACATATCAATTCCAGCACAAGTCCTCCTCATCCTTTTGAAGTGCATGCAAAGTGGATTCGCAGTGCTGAATACGGCGTCTTCACGACATGTTTATAACACAAACCAAACTCTTCTAGTCTCAGAACAACTAGTGTTTGAGGGTGGGTCAAAGTAGACGTCATTCGCAGGCAGCCAATGAAGATCAAAGGCTGGTATTATTCAAATGTGTTACGTTGTTACGTAGGTATGTAACAGGAAGTGAGCCAGGAAACGATTCTTTCTTTTAAGAGACAATAACTTCATTTGTAGTGCACTTTAATCTTTAAAACTTTGCAGCAGCAAACCGCTATATTACAAACTCCATGAAAGGTAATATTAGAAAAACCTATAGGGGCACTTTAAGTGTCTGTGTGACAGTTCACAGCACAGGGGTTGAAGAAAAAAGAGAGTTTGAAATTATTTAGATTTCTTTGTGGAATAACGCGTGCACCAATTAATTGTAAAGGCAATGGGGTTTTTTTGTGCTTTTTATTTTCTTCAATTTATTTTTTTTCCCTAAGGTTATTTTCATTTTGACTTTCAAGTGCCTCTTACACTAGTGAAATCATGAGCCAAAAAAACAGTATTGACATTGATTTACACAATTTAGGAATAAGTAATAGCCTACTTTAATTTATAATAGATATATAAGTGAATATTAGATCAAAATTGGAGACCCTAGCGGTTTGAGAATTTTAGATAACTTTTGTAGACTTTGAAACAAAATTGCTACACTCCCCGGTCTTTGCTATCATACTTTTGATGATTCAAACTTTTGGCTATGACCAAAACATATATATATATATATATATAAATTGCCATATCTTTCAGCCTGACAAAAACATCCAGCTGTGATTCTGTGAAACATGACGAAAGTATAATGAGACTGGCTTCTCATCAACAAACTGACTTTCTGTTCTTTTTTTCCTCTTTCTCGCTCACACACACATACACAGTCACACACGGGTTGTCTCTCTGATGAGATATCATTTTGTCATTTACCATGCTGCGCAACAAGATGTATCTCCTCCACTAATGCATCAGCGACAGCAGCAGTTCTGTCCTTGTCTGTGCTCTCCCTCAAGGCTAGCAGGCTCAGTGCTGTTTGGCTCTGCTCGGCAGTGGAGGAGGCCAACATGGCCGTTTCACTATAAATGACTAGACTCTTCCTCACTGTCAGACCACCTTACTCACACGTTCGTACCCGTATACGTTCAGCCACACTCTCTCTCTACGGCATCTCGCCACTGCCCGTAGTTCTCACCCGTCTGGTCTCGAGCGCGAGCGAGCGTTCGTACGACGGAGCGTCGCTCAAAAGGAAATACTGTAGTGTATATGCGTCACATTTAATAAGGCGTGATCACTCAAACTGAGCAGTGATTAAAGAACGATTTAGACGTTTCTGCAGTTGCCTGTCACTGAACAACGCTCGACTTCAAAGCTTCTTTTTATCTTCAATTTTATGAATGCTAATTTATTTGGATATAGGCTGCTTGTTCCAAATCAATTTAGTCGCATCAGAAAACAAAATATTAAACCATGGTATCTGCAATCAAGCTTTTCCCAGTACTAACTTTTACATTTAAGTAAATCTAATAATTTTAACTTCACCTTTTTTCAGCCATTTTTGCACTTTTCCATCCAAATGGTGTCAAGATGATGTACTGTAATGCTATATAGTCAGTTCTCCTCCAGTAATAAGTATGATTCAAAATATGTAAATAGATTTTTTAAATCATAAACACAATCATTTTTTTTTTAGTTTATTTTATTTAACTGTGCAAATGTGCTTGTGCTGTGTTTCTTTAAAGAATAATAATCTGACATTTTATTATATGCTATATGACATTCATTCATTTTTAAGTGTGGCTGAAGCGTCCACATACTTTTCTGCTGTACCCTGAGGTAGCCTGAAGGACTTTATATCTGCAAACTCAGCTGGAAAAAAAATACCTGCAAAACACACACACACACACACACACACACACACACACACACACACACACACACACACACACACACACACACACAGAGAGAGAGAGAGAGAGAGAGAGAGAGAGAGAGAGAGAGAGAGAGAGAGATGATTTTGCTAATACCAGCCATCTTGATATTTAATGATTTGGTGGGTTTTTTCCACCCCCTGACTTCGGAGGGTCAGGTCAGCTCGTTAATGAGCGTGGAAGGAAGGGTCCCACGCAAACGCTTAATTTCTATAGACCTGCACTCCAAAGCAACCCAATTATTTCACTTAGAGCATTGCTATATTTGCGAAAAAATACCCCAAAGTCTTTTAAAAGTATTCAAAAAATCCCATTAGTTCTCAGAGCTTCTCCTACTTTTCACAAAACGGTGCAGATTTGTTTTACTTGTCCTCACTGTCAGAGGAAAATAAATATTTTTGGCAGCCGTTACTGAACATGGATCAAGGGTCAAACTAGGAAATATGAACACCTCTGGTGTACATCTTGAATGCTGAACTTTTTGAGCAAGAGCCATATTTCCTCAAAAGACAGAGAGCATACATTATCCAGCATACATGGTCTGCATCTAGAGCAACTGAATGACAATCCAAATGTCCCAAGATGCAGATCCCGTATGACAGTATGAGCTATCTCAGTGTCCATACATCACAAAAATCATGAAGATAAATGCCTTATTAGGCGTGGCTCACATCTGCAATCATTTTTAAGGATGCCATATAGCTGCAAGGTAAAGGAATGCAATAGAAGAGAAAGAAAAGACAGAAATCTGTCAGAGCACCAAGACAGTGGTGATATAAAATATTATTATATGGTGGTATATACAGTATATATTATTATTCTGAGCGTGTTCCTCGGAAACCTTCCCTCGTTCTGTCTGAATTTTCAAAGAGTAGCTGTCAAAATGTTCAAGCATTCAGTTCTGACATTTCATTAATGAATCATTATCTATTAATGCATAAATATTAACAGATAAAATGAATTAGTTAAATCATTGATGTGGATCGGAATCAACTGGGAGGTTACATAATTTCGAACAGCACGAGCTTTCAGGAGAAACCTGAGTTACTGGCTCTCTATGTATCTATTTTGTTTCATTTCAAGCTGAGGAAAATGTTATTGCTTTTTCATGCTCAGTAGTTCTCAGTTAGATGTCGTTTAGGTGCCGACGATGTTTATGCACAGAGCAGTTTTGCAACTTTGCTTAATTTGTTTGTTTTTGAAAGAATTGCATGTGAAACGTTTGACTTCATATTGAAATCTGTGATTTCTAAATAGTTACTTATAGTTAGTGGAATGTGGACTCAAGTGGACCAATAAGATGTAACCCAGAAATCTTCTACACAAAAATGATAAAATAATGTTCTCTTACATTCTCTGGTATCAACAGTTGAACAGTTTTCAATACTTCAGCTTATAGCGTAGCCAATCATTATGCTTGACATTGGCTGTCCGAGTCATACGTTATATTTTGTACGTAACATAGCCAGCATGCCAAATGAGAAGCCCACAAAAATAACACTAATAAGGAAATCATTAAACACTACTCCATTGACCTTTTAAAATGCTGGCGTCTCAACTTCTTTTCCTAAATCCCCAGGTTATTGACTCGGCAGCTTCCTAAACGTTACTTGTAAAAGTGCGGCGGGATAGGTTTTATAGCACCCGCCTTCCCCTAACCTTGCCAGAAGGGCCTGACTGGCGCTTAGCATTATAATGATCATGAGAAAAGGATGCAGAGACGTTGTGCTTCTTGTCATCCCAGCTTGTGGGCCGGTCACTCTGTCCCTGCATGGGCTCGTCCAGCCCATACACTGCTGTCTTCCTCTTTCGCTTTCCCTCATTTTTCCTGTTGGGACCTCAACCGTAACAGTCCATAGCATCAATATGCATAGACTATGACAGCATATGACCCACATGTCATAGTCAATCAGTAACTACCCACTCTAAGATGATGAAGGATAGAAAAGAGCACAGTGCAGTTTGAGTCATCATGTGTAACTGTCGCAGCTGATAGACGCTGTTATTTAAGGGGTTAAACGGGTTTGATTTTGAAAGAGGAAGCTGGCGGTTGACCTTAATTGCACGCATCGGCTTGATGCTGCCTTCCTACGTTCTCAGCATCGGAGTCTCATATATCAGACAGATCTCAGCGTATGCTCCTCTGAGAAGGAGGTTATTAGCCCTGTATAAATCACTACAGCTATCATCACTGTATTATGCTGCAGATGAGAACATCAGCTGTTTCCCTAGATCATCCAACTCTGTGGGTAACTGCTATGACAGTGCTGTTGGTAAATGTCTGCTGTTTTTTTTTTTTTTTTTGCTGTGACCTAATTTTAGTCACTGCTAATAACACGATTTTTCTATCTATCTGGAAAATGTGAGAATAGTGCTTGCCTTTATGTTGAAGTTGGCCTTATAACTCAATGGCATTAGTGTGTTCTAGGTGATTACTAATTTCTATGCTGTTGTTTAGGTGTTGTGAGGGGTTGCTAGGGTGTTGCCAGAAAAGCCCAACCTCAAGTCTCAATGATGATCCCCCCCACCCCCCCCCCCACCCCACCCGTTTTAGCATCTGCTGATTAAAATCTAGTGGTTTTGAAAAATATCCTTTTTAATCTGCACTATTTGAGGCATCATTCACATGCAAAATCATTTCGGGTAATCAGTATTTTTGTCTTGTTTTCCAGTAAAAATATCCTTAACACAAAATCGTTTTACCCGAAAAGCAAAATTGCATAAGGTATTAACATGTTTTTTTAGTATATAGTATGAAAATGTACATTTTGTGCTGATTACCAATGAGAAGTTAAATAAACTCACACTCTCAGAAAAAAAGGTACAAAAGCTGTCACTGTGGCGGTACCTTTTCAAAAGGTACACTTTTGTACCTAAAGAGTGCATATTAGTCCCTCAAAGGTACATATTGGTACCAAAAGTGTACATATTAGTACCTAAATGGTACATTTTAGAACCTTTTTGAAGGGTACTGTCCCAGTGACAGCTTTTGTACCTTTTTTTCTGAGTGTATATTCTGAAAAAACACAAAAGTATTTTATCTTACTAAATGTAATTACATTTTCTCAATTATATTATATTATATTATTACACTAACAGTGTGAAATTTGGTCCAAATCTGACTCCGATATCACCATAGCGTCCTCTAAAGGTCCAATTTTAGGTTCTTTAATTTTCAGTCCACAATGTGCTGTATTATTAAACAAAGCCATTAGACCTTTAACCAACTGATATTGTCTGTCTGCAAGTGACCATAAGGGTTAATAACCGTGGTGTAATGTGAGGCTGGGGATCAGGGGCTGAACCTGACCAGCTTTGATTCTCTTTCGTCTTAAATGGCTGTTTAGCTAATTAAAGGTCTGGGTGTTCTCCTTTCCCATGATTTTGGCGTTACTCTTCACGATTTCCATCTGGATGTCAGGTCGACTATTTTGCTAATGATGCCAATTAAAAGAAAATATAGCAAATCTCAAGGATTAGCATTCTACAGCAAGAGAAGGTGGGGAGGGGTGTCTTGACTTTGGTGTCATCCCGTCTGTCGTATCAAAGCACAAACAGAGGCTCGCTGTCATCGGGAATGCCACATGCTAATTAAGAGCAGATACATTCACAGGTTAAGTACTGAGGGGACTTGGAAACATAATCAACTGGAATACATTATAAACTCGCAGTGATCAAACACCTCTAATGTTGTTCCCCAAGCGAACGTGTCCAACAAAGGAGCTTTTCCAGGCTCTAGCCCGATTCCCTGAAGTTCTAACATTGCCATAGAGACCAAATGTTCAGAGATTGCCATAGCGACATACTTCCCACTGGTTGAGGGGAGTACTCAGGCCATCATCAGTGTGGCTGCTATAATCATCTCCGCTGCAGACATATCCTTGTGATGGTCGTGTTCGCAATTACCCAGCAGAATGTCATCAGCGCAGCCCAGGGCTTGGCCCGAGGACAACCCAAGTTCAATGGCACGCATTTAACGGCCATCAGCATTGCAGCACACTTTGAGCTCGTCATGCTTCGGGGAAAAAAAACCCGGCGTACTGATGGAGCGAGGGTTTAGGGGCTGCTCTGTGTGTGAGCTGTATACAGGGAAGAAGACATGGTTGCTCATTGTCAGAAATGTTCCACATTGGTAGATTCCCTTACAAACGGGGCAAGTGCAGTAGTCAGTTTTCTTCCACTAGGGGGCACAATCTCACTCTGGGGAAAATCTCCCAGCAATCCCATTTGATTACTTTGTACACTGGTTAAAAACATACTTGATGGATCTTCCATTTATATGACTTCCATCTGTCAAATCTGTTCAAAAATTGGCACTAATGGAGCAAACAATATTTTTTTGCTGTTGTTGTTTTTACCAAAGGCAAAGTGAAGAGCTTGATTTTATCATGTAATACTGCTCCAAGCAACTGATTTTATTTGGGGTTTTGCTTGCATTCAACCAGCATAAACACTTACTCTGCCACCATCATTGCAATCCTGATATCCAGAAATAAAATCCAAGATTGCCTTAAGCAAGATTTGTAAGAACCCAAATCCAAAACATAAATACAATATAAACATTATTTAATCATTAGTTTTTATCAGTCTTTACATTTATTTTTTAATCAAAAGTGAATCTTTTATTTTTTACTCCAGAACTAAACAAAAAAAAAAAGATGATATGATATATGATATGATGTTATGTTATGTTATGTTATGTTATGTTATGTTATGTTATTCACATTTCAGGAGGAGACGAAGAACTTTTAGACTTGAAACAACTTGAAACTGTAACAACCTTTTTTATCTGTAGAACCGGACCAGCCTGGAAAAAAAGAATACAAATAGTATTATTAATAATATTATATACACTATATTATTGATGCAGAATGATAATAACAATAATTATATAATAATATTATTAATAAAATATCTCTCTATATATAACATTAATATATAATTATGATCATTCTGCATTAATAATAGTGTATATTATTATGTTTATTATTATATATATATATATATATATATATATATATATATATATATATATATATATATATATATATATATATATATATATATATATATATATTTTTTTTTTTTTTTTTTTTTTTTCCAGGCTGGTCTAGTTCTACAAAAAAAAAATGGCTGTTACAGTTTCTCTCATTAATGTTTCTACAAGTGGTCCATCTCCTTCTTATACCGTCTCTGTTGAAATGTGAATCATGTTCTGACTCTAGCACTCATTTTAGCCTGTGATATTAGCATACGGCAAGAGCGAGCTTTTTGTGGTTATTGGACTGACATTATAGCTGATCAGGAGAGATCTGAGCAGTGACTAGCAGAGATGACAGGTGAGACAGCGCCGGCTGCCAAGCTCAGGGCACTGGGGACAACGACGAATGAAAGTCATCTAATCCAGGAGAAGACTATAGGAAAGCATGGAACAGCCTGAGGGCCTGACAGCCACTCTATCTGTCTGTTTCTGTCCCATTCTCTAATTTCCTTACTTTCTCAAGGTTTCTGTTTCTCAAACTCATTTTTGTTCGCTCTCATATTTGCCATCTTTCTTTTTACGAGTCTAACACTGTGTCTGGCTTCTGACTACACCATGCTTCTTTGTTTCTCACGTCCTGAATGTCACTGTAGTTTCAGCTCTCGGCCTGATGGCACCCATCTCTACTGGCCCCCAGCCTGACCCAGTGAAATTAGGGGCACTGAGGGAGATGAGCTTGGTTTGAGCAGAAGAGCAGGGTTAGGGGACACCAAAGCTACCTGACAGGTAGCTGTCTCATGGAGGCAAATCCTCTGCCTTGATATTTACCTTGACTTTAAAAGGCAGATTAAAATTGCGGCTACTACCTTATGATGGCTGAGCTGAATTGTGTTGTGCCAAGCAAGCAGAGAGCAGTGTCAAAGGGGCAAATAGCAAAAAAAAAAGGAAAAAAAAGAAAAAGAAAACCTGTGTGTGCCTTTGCAGTATATTAAAAACAAGTAGCATTTGTTTTAAAGAAATAAAGTGCATTTTAAATAATAGTTTAAAAAGCATAATTTTTAATATTTATATTCCAACACATTGAAAATCTGTTCGGAAAAATGCAAAAATGTTGCCACAGGTACGTTTTTCTAATGATCCTGGGCTGTTATATTCAAATAATTTTATATAATCATAATTTCTTATATTATTAATATTAAATATTTATGTATTTTACTCTAGAACTGGACTATAACCTGGGGAAAAAAATAATATGAATACATAATTTATTATATTATATTATATTATATTATATTATATTATATTATATTATATTATATTATATTATATTATATTATATTATATTATATTATATTAAAATATTATTTAATATTATATTAATACATCACTTCATTAAAAGTAGTATTTATTTTAAAGAAACAGTGAATTTTTATTTTAAATAATATTTTAAGAAATTAATGGACTTTTAAGTGTGAACTCACACCGGAAGACACAACCACAACCTTTCCATAGAGAAAGATATGTAGGCATAGATCTTGATATACACTTCATATTGTCTTATTGATATATAATGTGAGAACAAAAGAGCATGTGGTGAATCTCTCAGTGGGAGTGAGAGTGAAAATTGGAGCCTGTGTAAAGCCTTTACAGGCTTTCAGTGCAGCAGGAAAACGACTGGCCAGATGATGTTATGGCAGATTGAAGTGGCAGCAGCCTTCACCCTGGGCTTTTTATCACGCCATCAAATCTCAGATCCGACACCCTGTGGCCACCCCAGTCCACACACAGACACAGATAGGCCTCCACTCAGCACTTTTGCCCGCAGCAAGTCTCCTAATGTCACCCTGCCATTGTCAGAGAACACAGCTTGTTTCATTGTGGCAAGACATATAGAGAAATATTTACTCCCTTTTTCCAGATCACATTTCCTGGATACACTGTTACAAGGATATTTTTGAGCCCGTCACACTAGGTGTTAGAGCAGATAGTGGAAACTAAACCATATAGTTGTGAATATGTTGTAGAATGTTAAAAATATAAACTGCAATGCCTCATCTTATGCATTTAACATTTGCAATCTTCTTGTATTTAAACCTAAAACCGACATTCACAACCCATTTTACTTTCATAATGTGACATTTCAGAGTGAAACAACAACAACCCTTAGATGAGATGTTATGCATTGGGAATTGAGCACACAAATCTATATTATGGCTTCAGGAAGACGACTTATGGCCAGAGGAGAACTGACATTTTGGTTCCTTGCCATTGTTGCCTTTGGCTTGCTTATTTGGGGTTTAAGAGACACTTCATTTTCAGTAATATTATTGATTTGACTACACTGACACTACAACTGACACTATCGGATGAGAACAAAACGTGAACTGAATTGAGCTGGATGACACCGTTTTCTGCAGAGCTGCTTTGTAACTGAATCAAATTAGTTAATTAACAAACGTTTGCAACATCGGCACTTATTGTCTTCCGTAGAGCTGCTTGTGCTGAACTAAACTTGTTTCATAATTGATGAACTTTACACAGTTATTGAACTCATCTGAACCAACATTGAACTGACTCAAAGAGCTGAATGAAGACACTATTGCCTTTTTGAGAGCTGCTTTACCTCATAATTTGAATTTGTCTCATATATGTTGAAGTTTCATCATTGACCCTGTTGTTTTCCTATCTATACTGTATAAATCACTATAGTGACTATGCGTCATATGCATTACTTTTATGGCACTTTTGTGTCCTTTTTGGTGTGTTTTTGGTACTTTTGTGTCCTTCTTGAAAGCCTTAGCCCCATGATTGTGAATAAATGATGATATTTTAACTAAATTAAAATTTTGGGATGTACTACCCCTTTAAATATCCATGCGTATCAAGGATGTAGGATGTGGGTGGATGGTGCTCGACTCGGCTGTGGGGCAATAGTGTCCATATTGAGGTGTGTGTGTGTGAAGTGGAAATAGAAGTGTGTGTGAAAGTGTGTGGAGATCTCCACCTTCCTCTGATGGGGGATGTGACAGAGTGGGGCAAAGAGGCTACTGACAGGGACACCCTCAGGGCATTTCATTACGGAAAGTGTCTGTCCAGATGATGGGAAAAGGATTATCCTCTAAACAGGATTTACTTGAGAGGATAATTCATTGGCTGAACTCACAGAGGGGAAGTGCTGTATAGGTTAAGGTTACAATATCGCTTCATTCACAGCTCTGCTGTCTCAAGAGTGTGTTTGTGTGTGAGTGAGTGTGTGAGACTGAGAATCCGTGCATGGGTGCTAGCTGTGTGCACAACTTGGAGACAGTGTGTACTCGTGCACCATTTTAAGAAAGCTTTCTGTGGAAAACAGTGCCACTGAGAGCATTCTCTTGTGTGAAACCTCAAAAGAAAATCATTTGAGAAACATCCTGTTAGACTTGAAAAAGGCAGAGAGAGAGAAAGGGGGACGTGTGAAAAAGACAATGTTCAGAACATGCATAAAAGGAGAAACAGCTGTGGTATGAAAGGAAAAAAATATCAAAATGTGAGCTCATTTGCTTTGTTAAGGCCTACAGGCGCTTGATAAATCAGTGATGGATATACAAGCAGTGTCAGGGCGATTTGCATTTAACAAACTGATGCTTCTCAGCCTGTCATGTAATATTTATGACCTAGTAGATTGTGGTGTTCTCCTGGTTTTAATGCTTTAATAGGACATCAGGTTGCTGTTGGAAGAGCGACAGGGATGGATCAAGGAGGTCTGTACTGTAATATCTGAGAAAGCTATCCAATAGCGTTCCCTTTCATCTGGATAAGGACGCCCTGGAAGTATGTGATTTGAAGCATGCCATCTTTGCTAATGTAAATGGGAGTAATCACTCTGTAACCGCAGGAAAATAATGCTGTGCCAATGCTGTTTGGATGATGGCACCACCAGAATGCACGTAGTCCCAAAACCCTTACGGAGCTTTTAGGGAAGCGCAAGATATCGTACCATAGTGGATATTGGCCAATATTAGAGTTGTTTTTTAATCCATATCAGTCAAAATGATATGGATATTTAATAGTGCATGCTCATTTCCCACCATTTTTACCGCTCAGTTAATGTTAATTTTGTGAAAACACAATATAATATAATATAATGAAATATAATCTTTAACAAATCTCAAAATGATTATCCATTTTTTTAATACTGTAGGTTTAATACTACGATGCCTAAATCCACCTTAATGTTTTTTAGACAGAACGGTATTTAATTCATCATTGGATATAAATCATTTTTGGCTTATCTTTTCAGTTAGTACTTCAACATGGAATCAAAATTAATCCTTTTGACTTTTTAAAATACACATTCCAGTTCACCAGCTCTCATATCGATTCAGATTTTGACTTACTGCATTTCATTTGGCTGTATTTTTAATATTGGTGCATCCCTGTGAGCTGTGGCATCAACCCATTTGTGAAAGTCCATTTTATGCTTTTACGAACACTCCATAAAAGAATAAGGCACTGGAAAATCATCTTCTAATAAAACAAAATATATACTGTATGTTGCTTGCAAAATGTTTCACTGATAATTTCGAATGGCTGTCAATTGGAAAAGATGCTTTTTGGGTCAGATGGTGTAGTTAGCAAGGGCCATGCTAATCAGCCAAACCTTGACCCTCGGGATTGATGATGATACCAAAATCCCGGGCTAGACGCTTCACGCCTTTGTAATGCTCCATTTCGCCATTGAGCTTCAGTCTGCGGTCCGTGCCAGTATTCAAAAGCCTCTGCCACCCCTGCTTCAACATTTCAGACCACCGGCCAAACCCTTTCTAATCACCACCATCGTGAATAACAAATCCCATGCTTGATGGCAGAACGTTCCTCTCTTTTATTTTCCAACGTGTGCGAAGAATGAGTTGAGAATCTTACGTTAAAAGGCCACTGATTGGGGTGCCGCAGTCTGTAATTTGCAATTAACGAACAGGTCGGGGATTTGATTCGGGTCAAGGTCCTCATTTGCATACTGTATGGTTTGTTCCCCCATAGAAATTCCAAGTGTGTGTGGCAGCAGCATCCAATGTCTATTTACCCACAATCTGGCAACATGGCCCCTCCCTCAGCACGGGCCAATCAGCCGCTGCTCGGCATTTCTTTCAATATAGTGGCTCTCATTTGGAACTGGCCCTTAATGAATACAGGAACCTGAGCAGTGATTGAGATTGCTACTTGATGGTAAGCTTGTTAGAGCTGTGAAATTGCAAGCACCACCTCTGGCATTGTAATTGTGGTTGTTTCTCACAGTCGCTTGACGGGTCTGTTATGTTCTGGGCGAATGCTCAGAATGCAAAGTGGGGGACAAGAGGAGAATTACTTGAAGTTTGTGAAGTTTATGAATGGATATTTGTGACCCTGGATCACAAAACCAGTCACAAGTCGCACGGGTATATTTGTGGCCATAGCCAACATTGTATGGGTCAAAATTATCGATTTTTCTTTTTTGATGAACCATACATCAACGGAAAGCTTATTTATTGTATAAATCTCAATTTAAAAAAAATTGGCCCATGTGACTGGTTTTGTGGTCCAGGGTCACATTTCTGCAGAAACCATAATGATGTCATGGTCACATGAAGTTCATTTAAAGTCAACATGAAATTAGAATTGATCCTGTTTACTTTTTTAATGCACATTCCTGATTCCAATTCAAAAGCTTTTGATTTGATTCTAATTTTGATATGATTTCATTGAATTCCGGCACAATTCATTTGTAGAATCCTTTTTTTTATTTATTTTTTATTTTTTTTACATATGAAATAAACTGTCATTCATCTCAAAAACAATTGCGTGGTAATGAGTTTTGTTGGTATAAATTTATGTATTTGATTTAGTGATGTTAAATAATAGTTTTTAAAACCAGGTAATTTAGATGTTCCCATTTTTTTAGTGTATAGAAGGATACCTTCAGGTTGTTGGAAATCATACAGGGAACCATGTAAAAATGTTTACAATACTTACAGTATCATGTTTTTAAAACATTATCTGTAAAAAAAATTTTTTTTTTACAATGATAATACAATAATATTTTTATTATTATTATTTTATGTAATAACTGACCAGATACAGTAATCAACATACCAAAAAAGTAAGATTTAAATTGTTCAAACTGTTATTCTAACTGATTTTTTTTTTAATGTATTTTATGGAAATATTCTAGTATTGAAAGTAATAACTTGATTCAGTAACTGCTCTGATATATTCAGCGAGTTCAGTCAGTGAAGGATCTATCAGATTCAAACAGTAAGTTCATGAGTCTGTTGAATAATTTAGTTCTAATGAGTCATTTGTTTGAAAATAGGATTGCACTGGTTGCACTGTACATTTTCATTAAAAAGATCTGGTTTAAAAGAGTCATTTGTTCCTGATTCGGCTACATTATTGTTTCATGCAGCCTACAATGGGAATAGAATAACATTTCAAGTTGACTTTAAAAGTTTCTATTTGCAATTAACCTGAGATCCCTGAGATCTGAGATCTGAGGCCCTGAGATCTTCTAATCCTGAAGCAGTTAGATGTTCAAAATGGTCTTTTGTGGTTAACAAACAATACTTGGCACAGATGATCACCTGTTTGCTTAAGAACTACTCAAGAAGAACCCCATCTCACCACCAGAGACCAGAAGTCCTTCCCTCCCTCCTGCAGATGTGAGTCAGGTAGTGTCCACGAAGGCCAGAGCTCAGTGGCCCTTTCCCTGTTCGGCTCCATTGTGTGTTGAGGCATGGGTCCCTGCCCTCCGAGTCCCAGCACAGCTCTTGTTTGCTTAGGGCCTTGCTCGGACACAAGGATGCAGATGGTGCAAAGAGCAGCCCTGGAGTGCCTTTCGACATCTCTCGCAGAGTGCTGGGTCATGTTCTCTCGCTGAGTACAAGACAGGAAATCCATTTAATTACCTGTGAAGCAGAAGAGTGAGTGTGGGGGGTTGACAGGGAGGGAGCTCTACCCCACAAGACCCTCCAGTTCTTCTTGCTCTGCTTCTCTTTCTTTTCTCACACCCCCTCTTGCCCTTTTCGTCAGACTTTTCCCTTTGCTGTTAGCACTCGCTGTCCTTCCCTCAGTCCTCTCTGCCCATCTTCCTTTCATTTTCTGCCTTTCTATGCTTACTGCATCTTCTTTCCTGGCCTTCATTGGCCCTCTCTTTGTCCTCCTGTCTCCCGTCTCTCTCTCTCTCTCTCTCTCTCTCTCTCTCTCACTCACCCTCCACCATCTGTGTCATACTTCCTCTCTTATGTGAAGCTTAATTTTTAGTCAGACCTTGTCTCTCACTTTTTTCTCTCTTCTCCCAGAGCCTGGTCTGTGTTTTTTTTTCCAATTCATCTGTCCTTTTTCTTTTTGCTTGGAGCCCAGAGGTCAATAGAAAGTTCTACATTAACATGGCAAGCAGCTTCATATTTTTGCTGCTCTGGAAAACACTGGAAATTAATGGTAATAATGTGTATTATATAATCTTCTTTTGTTGTTTGTTTGTTTGTTTTTTTTTTAAATACAAGGGTATCAAAGCCTGGGAAGTTTAAAAAAATAAAATAAGTTGTGACATAAAATATGTAAAATAAGGGCTTGGAAATAGCATTTGTTGCGTACACTTCATTCTCAGGTTGACGTCAAACATAATTAATTACAAAAAAGAAAAAGAAAAACATTTGTAATTAGTATATATATATAATTAAATCTGCTGTTACCAATCAAATGTATGCAAATATGTAACATTATGACTATCATTAAAGTGTAACGTGTGAAGTGTAAGAGCTGTGCGAGTAAACCTCACAAGTAAACCTCTAAGGCGCACTAGCGACTGACATTACAGGCTGCAGTCTTGCCAGAAATGCCAGTTCGAATCACGCTCTGAGTGGTGCGAGTAGAACCAAAGGGGTTACATTGGTGCCGTGACCCGGATGGGAGTGAGTTTTAGGCGAGTGAGTGTAACGGAGGGCAGTACAAGCTGTGTGAGCAAACCTCACTTACCTGGCCTTAAAAGGCGTACAAGCGACTGATGTTAGAGGCTGTGATCTTTAGCATCCTTGTTAGCATTCCAGTCTGCCGGAAAGGTTGGTTCGAATCCAACTCAGAACAGTGCGAGTCGAACCGGAGGGCTTACATTGGTGCCGTGACCCGGATGGGTGTGAGTTTTACGCGGGTGAGTGTAACGGAGGGCAGCTAGTGAGAGCTGTGCGTGTAAACCTCACTCCCCTGGCCTCAAGAGGCACACCTGCGACTGATGCAAGAGGCTGTCTTTAGCGTCCTTGTTAACCAGCCTGATCTCATGAAATGCGTCTCTACAGCACGCATTGTATTTATTGTGCAATTTATACACGAAAACTCGTTTTTACGGGCATATGATACGCACTTAATGGCGTGTAATACCCACGTACCCCACACCACTAATCCTACCCAAACGTATAATCCGCACGTACCCCCCACACCTCTAAATAATTGATCCTTGTGGTGGCAAAGCTGAATTTTCAGCAGATATTTCTCCATTCAGTGTCACATGATCACATATTTACTGTCACTTTTGCTCAATTTAATGTGTTCTTGCCAAAGAAAAATATTCATTTCTTTCCACAGTATTGACCCCAGAGTTGTGAATGGTTTTGATTGGCATGTTCTCATTTCACTCTTTCTCTGGCTTTTTTATTTTTTATTTTTTGCTATAATGAGAATATTTGTATTACATTATAATAAAATGCCAAATAAAAACATTTAATTTTGAACACCACTGTTTCTGGCAGTCAGTGCATACAGCTGTTATTTATTTTGTGGATAGCAGGACGTGTTTCCTTTGAGACCGCAAGCATCTATTACTGCTGACTTGGCGTGCATGCATGCTTTGCTTACTTGTGGGCTTAAAAGCAACATGGCAACCAGTGGGCCACAGCACACATGTTTGGCCCCGGTCTGCCGTAAAATGGTTTTCATGTCTTCATCCATGTGTGCAGTGTGACTCTCCTGGTAATAGAAGTGGAATGGCAGCAGCAGGTCTGTCCTCACCAGGGGATGAGCTGTCATGTTTGAGGAAAGTTTGGACTGGAGCCCGGCGTTTGAGTTGCACCACAACAGCTTCCATGCTGCTAGGTATGCCAGGCACTAAATTCACTAAACTTCCATCAATAGAAATACAAATGACCAGGACTGAAGAGTTTTAGGTGAGGTAGTGGCTGTGTAATATTGCAAATTTGCCTAGAAGAAAAAAATAATTAGTAAAAACAGAATCCATTGGTGTTAAATTCAAGAGCCGCATGATGTATCCATAAACAGATGCTGAATTTTATGCGCAAAACGAATGACTGAAGGCCCTGAGGCATTCGGAATAACAGAAAACTTGGCTGATTTGGGAGGCCAGGTTTTGATAAGCATGGTTGCACGGCATGAATAGTCGAGAGCTTGGAAGCGCTTCACCGCTCCCTAGCAGCACATTAGCAGGCTGGAGGGTAACATTAGTTCTGTATGGAGGAGGAAAAACACAGAGAAAAGTTTTCTGATAGCCCTAAGAGGTGTGCTCGAAGCAAAACTCGCCTAGCAAATTAGATCTACTGCTTTGAATTGAAACTCTCAGAGTAAAACAGCTAATTGTATTTACTTATTTAGCATAGTATGCTCAGTAAACCAGGCCAAGAGACATCTGTTAGTAATTCATGAATATTTCAAGACCAGTGTTTACTTGAAAAAGCTACTGAAAAACTGTATGGCGTGAGGAAACGAACACTAGAAATGATGTTATGTTTATGGGAGGGAAAGAGAATGAATCTGTATCTGTTAAGATCACAGCCCAGAACACAGTTATTGCTATTATATTTGTGGGTGAGCTGATCTGGAAAGCCTCACATTCTATAAAAGCACCATAAACATCTGAGAACGCTACTGAAACATTTGCTAAAACAAGTGATTAGCTGGCTAGGCCGGTCTGCTTTGCTTATTTTATTGGGATTTTGGCACTCGTGGCTGAACAAAATATTGTGGATAAATCTTTGAGACCAGCAAACAACCTAAGGATAATACGTTTATTTTCAGATGGGAGACATATTTAAAAAATAACATATTTGCATAGATTTGACCTCATAATTGTTACAAAAAAACTTGTCAATACCGCTATTCTGTATTCCACATTTCACCAATCTGGAATGGCACAGCACGGCCAACATGGAAAGGTCCTAATTTTAGGTTGCGCACATCAGAAGTAGCCAACCTGTTAATTAAACTGTCAAATATGCTTTTAAAAAATAAAGTCAGATTAGCAAGCACTCCAAACAAATCTTCCAAATGCTTACACATCTGGATGTACACTATCCTTCAAAAGTTTGTTTTTGGCAAGATTTCTAAAATGTTTTTGAATGTCTCTTATGTTCAACAAGGTTGCATTTATAAATAGTAATGTTGTGAAATATTTTAATTTATTTATTTTCAAATGGTTTTAAAATGAAATTTATACTTGTTATGTTAAAGCTGTATTTTCAGCATCATTGCTCCAGTCTTAAGTGTCACATGATCCTTCAGAAATCATTCTATTATCCTGATTTGGTGAAACAATTTCACATTATGTCAATGTTGAAAACAGTTGTGCTGCTTATTTTTGTTGTGGAAATCAGGATACTTTGATTAATAGAAAGGTCAAAAGAACAACATTTATTTGAATCAGAAATATTTTGTAACTTAAAAAAAAAATACAGAGGATTATGGAAGTGCTTATGCATGATATAGAGCTCTCCATCGCTCTTTTCCTCCATTCTGTTCTTTTTCACCCCACGCTGCACCCTGGGTGGGTCAGACAGCTAACGATCCATTGGGCCATGGCCTTCCCACAGGGGGGGTTCAAACACAGTTCAGACCCCAGCTTGCAATTGGAAAAGAGGAGGAAGTAGAGCCACAAAACAAGTACTGCTTAAAGATATTACAACACAATTCACTACAAAGAGTCTACAGTGTGAGTAGCTTTGATCAGTTCAGAACAAACTGACAGCGCCGTCAGCATATACACAGGTGCTGTTCGGAACCGAATTTAAGTACAGTTGTTGTGGTCTCATTGGATTAATGGGAAATCAAAGCATTCGTTTTAAATTCTGTATTCCATCAAGGTTGGTTATTGAATCCACATTTCAAAGCTCTACGATGAAAGCCTTTTAGGTTGCAACCATAAAAAGAGTTCTGGAAAATGTGACATCTTCACTGATACGCACTTAGCCGTCCAGCTTTGCTTACCTCTTTTTTGTTGCCAACTCATTTCAGACGTTTCTATCAAACACAATAAAAATATGAAAGCTGGCGTTCCCTCCTCAATAAATCCATTAATAAATCCCGGCGTGGGTGACAGGATGATGCCAGCACGCCATTTATAAGGGCATTGTGCAGCTATATATTCATTCATTTGGCCATTCATCCTAGTAGACCTATTTTTTTATTTATTTATGTCTACATAGGGGAGGATAATTACTTCAAAGTAGCCTGCCAGCACAATTTGTACCCGGTTTATTATTTACAAGGTGTAGTAAACATTCACATTTAGACCTACAACTATATTTTACTGTGGTTACAGATTGGAAAACTCCCTTTTTTGCACACAAATAAGGACATGACAGTATACATTATGCATTGTAGCGCCATTCAAATAGATCTGCACATTGGCTCTGGAACTATGTTTCCTATGAGGAGGCAAGAGAGGCAGTGCCTCCAAAAATTGAATGAGAAAATAAAGTGAGCTGTGGGTTTGGTGAGGGGTTAATTAAAAATGAATAGGGGAAAGTTACATTAGAGAAGGCAAAGAAGGCACTATGCTTGGCATATTACTCTGTTCACACAATGAATCCTGCCTCTTGTTTTTGTGCGCATTTTGCGTCCGCAAATCAGTCTGAATGGTGTTAATGAGAAGACTAATAAAAAAGGAAGTAAACGACTCACCCACTTAGATATCACCTCTTTGTCATGTCAAAATCAAACCGGAAATGACTTTTTTTTGCGAGCAATCAGCTTGGTAAAGTCAATCTCAGCGTCTGTGACACCTGCAGTGTTTACCATGCTTTGATGACTGGTGATCCTTAAATAAGTTGACTTTTATAAAGAACAGCTGAACATCAGTTCACAAATAAAAGATGGGTGTAATCTAAAATTTGTTACTGCTTAACCCTTAAATGTATGAATGTTTTGCCAATCACAAATACATTTTCAGGTCTTGAGCGACCCGGTTCTATAGCCTCGGATCTAACAAGGATGGATCTCTAACTGTCGCGATTATATAATTCACTCCTAATATTAGAGTAACAATTACAGAAGAATAAAATAAAGCACTTTTTTTTTTAACCTTTTTGGGGCTTGGAAGGGTCCAGTGCTTTGAGCAGATGTTTCCCATCATCACGGTCCTCGTCAGAGCTCATTTATTCAGCATCCGGCTCATATTCGCGATCTCAAACATATTCTCAAAACTATTATTTTTAACATCTTCAAAATCAATATTTTCATCACTGACAGTTTCTTCACCAGATCCACCATCAAGTGACAGTGACAGTAATATTTGATTGCGTTCAGTACTTGCTCTGCAGTGCATTTCAAGTTTTGCTGATGATACTTTCTATTCTTTTGTTTTCTGCCTGCGGTAACTGTTAGTGAAACGTCACTTCATCATTGTAAATCAGACATTGCCTTGTGGAATAAAGCTGAATTGCACTTAATTAGTCATCAAAGATTCAATTATTGTTGTGAAGAATAAAAAGCGACACATTCAATTTGTGAAAACAGGTATACTTTTACAATTTTACTTTTTATATTGTTTATAATGAATTGATTGAGATACTAAGAAGGTTTATGTCTAACTTTAAAAAATGAATGAGTAAGGAATGAGTAGTGAATCATTAAAGACCAGAGGTATGCGTTTAGGGTTAAATTTGTTACTGTTATTTTTATTATTATGGGATAAATGTAAAAATGTAAATGTAAAAAATGCGTGGTAGGCACTAACTTGATGAGAAATATACTTGGTGTAAAAAAAAATAGAATATTAGTTATTTTGAAAGTAGAATAATTGAATTGTTGTTGTTTGATAGTGTCAGTAATGTTGGAAAATGTGTAACTGGAACATGGATAACAACAACAAAAAAATGAGGTCCATTGCTCTGGAACCATTTCATCCTCCACCATTCCCTCGAACGTGTTAAATCAACGAGCACATTTTCCCCTCTCATTTTGACCGAGTCAAAAAAATGAATACCGTGTTCATTTGTCTTGAGGCAAACACGTGCCACACCTAGACTGAAAGGCAAAGAGGCCAGGCCTCTATAAATCACCAAATGAGACTGGAGATAGTGTGAAAGGTGTTTGCGGGAGATAGAGTTCTGCAGCGCGGGTGCTGGAGCATGAACCCAGACGGGTGGGGGTTACGGGAGGAGGGCGGGAGGAGGGGAGACAGGCTGGGCGGCATGGAGTCGTGACTCCGCTGTCCCCCGCCACCTGTGTGGGGGAATGGGGTGAGTGTTGGCAGGTGGCGGGCCGCCTGTGGCAGGTGAGGAAACTGTCACCTCCAGCTGGCATCCCAGGCCCACAGAGGGCTTCCGCGAGTGAAGAGGAGAGAAGGAAGAGGAGGCTTGGGGAGGATGGTGGGTGTGCGCTGTGGTCCTCCTCTACCAGCTCGCACCTGCGTCCCACTGGGGTGGCATGAAGGGTTATAGCCTTGAGACCCACAGGGAAAGGCTCAGCTGGAAAGCAAGAGTTCCATCACAGATTGTTAGCTTTACTGCGAAGTGAGGTGTCAGGTTTGTCAAGCATAGCCATAAATCACAGACATATTCATAGCCTGCTTGTGCTTTATTAAATAAGGCGAGTTTAATTGTTAGATATTTTTAAAAATAGGATGTAGTTTGGTCATGGCTTCCTTCCATGCGATTTTAGCAACCAGAGAGATTTCAATTCTAGCAAAGGTAGGCAGCCATGTAAATGGAATAAAATCAAACGGCACACTCCCGCCTTCACCCAGGCCAGAAGGAGCCGTGAAGCTCATCATGTTCAAAATAATTAATAACGCATTTAATAAATAGCTCCTGAGCCGCTGATGTAGTCTCACCATCTGTTACAGTATAACGTTCTCCACTTTATTAATGTGATACAGCCATTAGATGACTATGGAGATGACACAATAATGCATGGCATCATTCAGATGCTATTTGTCTCCTTACATTTCCAATCTGGTGCCCTGCATTTTTGTTGTTGTTTTTTACGATTCTCCTGTCGACTGAATAATCCAGCACACTTTAGGTAAAGATTTCAGCTTGACCTTGATAATCAAACTATTTCGAAGAGTGAGCAATAGAGAGTTCAAGCTCAAAGATTTGCTGCGTTTGTTCAAGGAAAGCTCCCTGTCTAACAACCCACTGTGATGGGGTAGTTACATCATTGTGCTGTAGTATGTACAGAAATGTTTTGCTAGAAGTTGTTTGAGATAAACCAGCAGTTTCTAATACTGTATACTTGGAGGAAGTGATCTGTTAGCATCCTGTTGTTATTCGTTAACATGGCTGTTGTTAGGCTAGCGCATTCAACCCCAGAAGTAGATCTTTGCTTCATGGCATTTCAATTCTGAAAAGAAAATTGAGACATTTACCTGAGCTGTAAATGCCATGCTAACCAATCACTCAGTTGCATCCCAATTCGCGTATTTGTGCATTATGCTATTTTGTAGTATAAATAGTGTGAGTAGTGTGTTCCCTGAAAAAGTACACTTCAAATACCTGGAATATGCACTTATTTAAACAATTCATGCATGCAATGACCGCAACTTTAATTACGTAGCGGAGGGGTAGGAGGAGCTATCAGACTTGCCAGTATAGTACATATGATGCGTTCAAGTCATGTCAGAAAGATAATATTTACTAGTTGAGTGCACAGGGACGCCATTACAAAGTCATAATTATGAGTGGGAAGATGAGACCATCAGAGAAAAAAAAAAATCAGATGCAATGGACAGCATCTGTACTGTAGGTAAATTTGTTGAAATTGACTTCTTTGTTTTTTCATATAGCCTACAATAAAAGTATCTATATTGCATGTTCAAATAGTTTTGTACAATTACAATACAATATAAAACAATTCAATTTACAGCACCTTCATTAATTAAATAAGCACAATGCACATTCATTCATCATTTTGTAAAAGTAGAGTTTAAAAATCTTGCTGAATGTTTCATAGAAAAGGCATCTGTGACTGAAAGTGAGAAGTCACAACGCCGTAATTTCAACTTCCCAACTTGTAAATATGAACTTCCCAGGAGGACTTGAATGCACCAATAGTGCATAGTTTAAATACTTATTGTAAAGTATGTCATTGGAGACACAACTAGTGTAGTTATAACATCAACAGAGGCTAACTGTTAAAGCTATAACTGTATACAGATTCTAACAAGCATTGTGATTTTCACACATTTTCCCGTTTGAGTAAAGGATTTTGATCGTTTTCTTCATGAAATCTCTGTTTGATCTTACATGAATCATTTAATATAGGCTTTTTGGGTTGAAGGCAATTATTGATTCACAAGGTGCTTTAAAAGGCCAAAACATGATTGGAAGTGAAACCTTGTAAAAAAAACTTTTTAGCCGATATGCCTTGTTTCCTGCTCACTGCTGCGGTTTCAATGATTTTGTATGCATGCCCGGTTTGTCCGATGTCAAAAGGTATTCCTGGGCTTAAAGAACTGGATTGCTGTGCCCTTTCCAAGCTATGCTAATTTCCGTGGACACACAGAAGTGTTTACTCTGTGTAAGGGGAAAGGCATACAGCGTATGGTCCGATATTCACAGCTTGTTTACATCTTGTGTTTTCAGGCGAATCAGACTGAGGAGGTTAAGGGTGCCAATCCATGACGCTGTGAGTGGAAAGATGGGGCGGAATGCGGAATGGACAAGATACGAGAGTAGACAAACGAGGAACCGCCGTTGAAAGTCATTTTCTTTCTTTCCAGTTGGTGAGTCTGTTGTTCATGACGCACATGCTTTCCCATCTGACCTGAGGTGAATCTATCTCTCTTAACCTGCAGCAGTCGAGATGGACGGTCAGTGTGGAAGATGTTGTATGTCCCTCTGAAAGCCTGTGCATGTGCGGCCGGACTCAAATATCACATTAGGAAATGTCAATCAGTTCATCAGTGGCTTTGTCTCTCCTCTGAGCTTCGCTTTCCCCCACTGACTTAATGGTAAAAGCAGAAAATCTGAAATGTCTGACTCAGTTGGCACAGCATCAGGGGGCAATCAGTCACTTTGTGTTACATCACGGATGGCAGGTCAAGTAGAACAGACCCAATAGCTTCACTGACTGCTGGCCAAAGTAGACTTTCAGCCATCCTTCACCTTGCTAGGAATTGCTCAAATAAACAGTGAAACATGCAGTCAGTTAGTCTGAATAATCAGTATCTTTATTTAATTCCTTTTAAGATTCCATTGCAGCAAAGTGTATAATCTTCAATAGAGTGACAGTTATAAAAATGCAGGAATATGAAGCTTTTTGAAGTTATTTAGTTACATACTGTCGGTGAGGGAAAGGTCAAAATAATTTTCTTTGGAAATCAAAAGCCTGCCAAGGATTCTGTCCATAGATTTGAAACTGTAAATAGCCTTAAATTATTTTAAACATATAGCTGAATAGGACTCTAAGGCTATGTCTACATTAATCCGGATACATTTGAAAACGCTGTTTTAATTTAAAAACGCTCTCCGTCCACACTAGCGTTTCCGGCGTTTTCCGACGTTTCGGTGTGGATGAGAAACTTTTGGAAAATGCCTTACTCATAAAAACGCCGTCTCAGTGTGGACGGAAGGCCAAAACCAAGAGAACGTATTAGTGTGGACATGGCCTAAACCTTCTGTTGTACATACACGGCTAAAAATGCTGCTGTATTCTTTTGTACTTCTTTGTCATGGCAAGTTATGAGGACACCGTTATAGCAGAATGCCATTTCTTTCTTTCATTTTTCTAGCTCTCCGTTGACCAAATAACTTGGTCTGAGGATTTTATTGTGAAATGCTTTGATTGAATTGGTCTGTAGTTCATACACTGTAAACCCTGTAAACATCTTTACAGGTCTGCACTGTCAGCATGTGGCCAAAATTAAGTAGTAATACTCTTGCATCAACCCATAACCCATTCTGCTATAGCAGCTGAGAGATTCACTGAAAGGCTGCAAGTTATTAACAATATTCTGTAAAAATGTCACCAAAAAAGAGAAAATAATAGTTCAAAAATAATTAATGATCCATCTTTTTAGTTCGCTATTGGATGCTATAATAATTTTGTTAATATACATTTTCTCTGGCATGCAGTGTTGAATATGCAGTGTTCTGAGGCAGAGTCATTCAATTTTGATAATTTTTTTCTTTTAAATAATGTTTACTGATCATTAAATATTATTATATTTAATCATTTTACATTTTTGCAAGCTTTTTTGCTTTATTACTTTTTGGAGTAATTATTTACACAGCATATATATATATAATTTTGAGCGGGCTCACATGTCTTTCATGTTTTCAATATACTGTATGTGCGAGGCTGAACGATGCCATTCTTTAGGAATACAGCATTTGCTTTCTGCATGTCAATAAGTTGTTCCACATCATCATAAATAGATTTCATCTTGCAGATTTGCATAAGGTCAAGGCTGCAGATGATGAACTGACCAGAATGCATGGCAAACAATCTTGATTGACAGCTAGCTTCTTGTTGAGTTCACCCCAAAGACTTGTAATCATCCAACCTCTCACCTCTCCTTTCTTCTGATGTTTCGGGTAATGAGAATACATTTTAATATTGGCATCCAACCTATCAAGCAATAGTTGCAAATACGCTCCATTCTGCATAATGCAGAATTCTCTCCGTTGCCGCCTCCTGATTCTTCTCAGATGGTTCATTGTTGCAGCGGCATCACAATGGCGGAAATATGAGTGTCAAAAATAAATGCTGATGAGTCAAAGCTTGGATTGTCATCTAGCGTGACAAAAGGGTATTATTCTGTTGCAGGGGCTGGGGGGAAAAAGTGGAATAATCTGGACCAGGGAAAGAGCTTCTCTGGCCATAAGACACACATCCAAGTCTGGTTTTGCAGATAGACTTGTTCCAGCTCACGGCCTGACTGTGCTGAGCATGAAAACAGATGGAGGAAGGGAAGAGGTAGAGATAGAGGCCGCAGGGGAAGAGAGAGCGAAAGAGAGAGGAGATATGACAGGAGCAGTGTGTCCATAACGGAGAGAGAGCAGACCACTTTGGGCAATCGTAAAATGTGCGTCTGCTGATGTGAACCCGTGCTGGAGGGCCGCACTCTTCAAAGCTACATAACATTTAACGTTATTTGGCACCAATCACGTGTAGACTGCATTATTGGGTGCCATTCTCTCTTAGACATTCACAAGGTGAGTAGAAGCTTGTTAAACAGTGAAGAAGCTGGAATTCCAACGGGATTAGACTTTAAAGAGCATTTTAAAAGCACATATTTGCAACAAAAGCCTCATAGAGCGTTTACAAGCTCTCTGGAAAACACAAAAGTCATGCTTTTAAAGAGTTGTCATTGAACCCGGCGGCATCCCTCCAGAGAGCCCTTGGCAATAGTCCTGTCCGTACAGCTTCCCGAACACATTCCAGTACCTGGTTGGAATCTGACTAGACCCTTAGATTATTATCCGTGTTTTTTGATACCAAGGGAAGTCTTAACTGGCTGCATGCCAGCCTCTAATGGGCACTGGCAACTTGTTCATGTAGATCTGCATTACTCTGATTCTGAGGTTCACTGAACCTCACTTTGTTTGTCATGGGACACAGTAGACCAGAATGGAAGTTCATGCTGCATTGAACTGGTCTTTCAGATAGACAATATCACCATTTTTTTCCCCCCCATTATTTTTACTTCCATCCTCTTTTATAGCAGGGGTAAGAAAACATGGTGAACGTGGTTTCACCAAGTACAACATGTTCCTGGATCAACATCTTTGTTGGTCCTGGGACAACATTCCAAACAACCAATCAGATTTGAGGGACACGTTTACAGTTTATGTCAAGTTTAGTCTTACAACCAGGGTTAGGTGCTTCTACATCAGTGTTATTTACCTATCATTTCCCACTGATTTTAGGGGTAAGTTTTGGGTAGGGTGTAGGGATAAGGTTAGGACAAAATTTTCAGACAGGAATGTTGTTCCAGGATCAACAAAATAATGTTGATCCAGGAACATGTCTTGACAAAATCATGGTGACCATAAAACAAACATAGAATAGACTATTTAATATGTGCCTAATTGAGTTTGTGCATCACTGGGAATCCAAATTCCACCTATGTGGCGAAATGTCTGGTACTGTATATGCAGTGAAAGTTCTCTCTTGTAAGCTGTCTGTATTCTTTTGAAGGGAGGATGCACTTCACATCTGTGCATCTTATTTTTATCCAGCGAAGCTGAGATCCGCAATTATTTGTATGCACGTAAGCCTGTCACAAACAAGCGAGTAGCCAGGGGAGAGAGCCAAGAGTGATGTGTGTAACAGCAAATTGATCCTATCTGAAAGGACTCAGAGAACCTTAACAGAGATCAAAGCTGACACTAAGGCGCTCAGACTGCCAACTGGAAAAGGAGGGGTGATAAAAGAGAGAGAGAGGGATGAAAAAAACTGGGAGTATCTCATCTTGTCTAATTACACATTTCAGACAGCTCATGACCAATTATCCTCCCCTTAGTAGCATCTGCCCTTCTCAATGACCGCCGAGCTGCAAAAAAAAAGATGCTCCTGAGTTCGTTTTCTTCTGTGCTCATAAAGGAAGTGATAACCATGCTGCGAGGACATCAGCTTTTGTTTTTGTCTTCAAACCTAAAGCGTGTTTTTTCCACCCCCTTTTTTCCGCTCTTGATCTGAAGTCCGACGGAGACGTTGCTTTTTTTTTCAATGCTGACTTTCTTTAAGGTGACAGCAGCATTAAATCAGCGGTGGCTTGTTAGCTGTGAGGCAAAATGCAGACCCTTTCCACCATCTCTGTTGTTTCAAAGAGCCCTCTAAACCTGGGCTTTTTTCAAAACGATTCTCTCCTCCCTGGGTGGCTTTTTGAAGCCCTGATACACATTGTCTTGGCATCCCATAAAGCTTTTTTTACACAGCAGGTAATGTCACAAGGTCACCTCCAGAGGGGGTCAGAGAAGATGTGTGGCCTGTCCTTGCCTGCGGCCACCTGTGGGCCGCTCTCGGGAAGCACGAAGCTACGGTTCTTCCCGGGTCTCTGCTCTTGCCATCAAGGTTTGGAGCTGAATTTCAAACCATGCAGGTGGCACACTGCTGTTCCATTAAGGTAACCCGCATTTGCTCTGAGCATTTTGAGAGAGTGCCCAGAGCTAAAATATAATTCATGAAACTCCCGACTTTGTTCTCAACCCTCCTGGGACAGTGGGTGGGTGAATAAAGAGAGTAAACATGGTGAATTATGACTCGCAAACAAATGTTGAGCAAATGTTGTATTGTGTTTCAACTCAAACTGGTGTGAACAGCTTCATTTCAGAGGGGATTCTGTTGCAGAATAATGTTAGTTTTTACAATGTTGGTTTTGAATAGCTTAACAGGCATTTTGTGAAATTATGGCAGCAGGGGGAGAAAACTTAACCTTGTATGGTACCATAATGCATTATTGAAACAGAGCAGTCGTGTTAAAGTAGCCAATAATATACTGCTTTGTTTTAAGCCACATGTGTGATTTTTATTTTTATTTTCCGCTCCCTCGAAAAATACTTTTCCTGGGCTCCACCAGAGTCCATCCAGGGAAAACCACTCCTGCAGTGCTCAACAAATTGCTCCATTAAAGGAGAACTCCGGTCAATTTTAACATTGAGCTCATTTTTTTGTACATTTGGAGTGCTGTCAATACAGAGAACAACGACAAAAATCGGTGTTGCCTACACCGAGTTATTCTATTTTTAAAATTTGCACCCTGTTGACTTCAATAGGGCAAGTAGTAAGCCTGCTTTTTAGCCTCTTAACATCCTTTAAGTGTCATTACAAGTGCACAGAAAATGTGAGTGATTCCTTCCGAGTGAACACGGGTGGATCTGACTGCCGTAGATGTTAGAGATATTAATAAAAACGAAGTTAATTCAGCCAGCGCTCATACCTTTGTTTACATTCTGTTTTCGGTGGAAGGCCATAGTAATCGATTGTCGAGTTCACGCGCATAGGTTTAGTTACCAATGATCACGCGCGTGAACTCGACAATCGATTACTATGGCGTTCCACCGAAAACAGGATGTAAACAAAGGTATGAGCGCTGGCTGAATTAACTTCGTTTTTATTAATATCTCTAACATCTACGGCAGTCAGATCCACCCGTGTTCACTCGGAAGGAATCACTCACATTTTCTGTGCACTTGTAATGACACTTAAAGGATGTTAAGAGGCTAAAAAGCAGGCTTACTACTTGCCCTATTGAAGTCAACAGGGTGCAAATTTTAAAAATAGAATAACTCGGTGTAGGCAACACCGTTTTTTGTCGTTGTTCTCTGTATTGACAGCACTCCAAATGTACAAAAAAATGAGCTCAATGTTAAAATTGACCGGAGTTCTCCTTTAAACACATTTTTGTTATGTTTTTTCTTTATTAATGGTTAACTGATAACTCTACAGAAAATAAAGAAAATATAACCATTGCCATGTGACAATGTTTTAACACTATGGAAATGCACTAATGCAGATTTTCATTGAAATAAATTAATTAATTTGATTATGATTTATATTCTTTTCTGGCAAAAATAGCATGTTTTTTTTGGAAAGAGCAAGAAGAACCCACAGTTAAAACAGTAAACAAGTTTGTTAGATTTTTTCTCTTTACAATTGTATATAAAACCATCAAATTATTATTTAGAAATAATATTAATTTAATATTAATTTAACATAATATAATTAATATGTATTAGGATAAAAATAGTTATATGAATTATTATTAATAAAATTATATTTATATTACAAAATAGTAATTTAATTTAACGATATATTAATTATTTTATGAGCAAAAAAAAAAAAAAGTTGGATTTAAATGAGCAAATAGGTAAGAGCCTTTGATTGGATAATTCCTGCAGTGATTAATATATTTCAGTTGGCAACATGTTATTCAAACTTAACTGACACAGTGTGTACCCTCTAATTTCCTAAACAATCATGTCGGATTGCTGAAATTACTAAAATTGGACAAAGAACTGTCCAGCGCATTATTAAAACTTGGAACGACAGGGGTAAACCATCACACAAAATGGAAAACGATCTTGAATGGCCGTGATTGGAGATCACTTAAACATTTGGTGAAGTCAAATCATAGAAAATCGACAATTCCTGACAGCTAATAGTGAAAGTAAGAGCATTTGCACATGCACTATCTAACAAGAACTTAAGAGATTGGGAATAAATAGCTGTGTGGCCTTAAGAAAGCCACTTATATTGGAGCAATGGAAAAAGGACACCCTGTTCCAGAGTGATGGGTGCATAAGAAGTGAGGCACATGAAGCGATGCACCCATCATGCATCATCCCTACTGTACACGCTAGTGGAAGCAGTGTTATGATCTGGGGCTGTTTCACTCGGTCAGGCCTAGGTTCAGCAACATTGCGTGGCTCTAAAATGAGGTCAGCTGAATACCTGAATATACTGAATGACCAGGCTTTCCATCAATGGATTTTTTTCTTCCCTGATGGCACGGGCATATATCAAGATGACAATGCCTGGATTTATCGGGCTCTAATTATGAAAGAATGTTTCAAGGAGCATGATAAATAATTTTCACACATGGATTGGCCACCACAGATTCCCGATCTTAACCCCACTGAGAATATTTGGGATGTGCTGGAGAAGACTTTATGCTGTCGTTCACCTCTACTGAACACAAGATCTTGGTGAACTCTGGACTGAAATAAAAGTTGAAAAAAAAAAAAGTTTATCGAAACAATGCCACAACGAATACATACTGCAATAAAAGTTAAAGGTGGTCCAACAAAATATTAGAGTGCAGGCAGTGTATATTATCTATATTATTTATTAAAGCTATTTGATGTCAGTACCATCACTTTTTGAAAGTGTATTTTGCGGCTTCCTCTGCTCTTGCACCTACTGTGTTGACCTCTCTCTCCAACTCTAAAAACTCTAAAACTTGCACTGCATCTAAATTAATTCAGACAAATGTAGTCCATTTCTTTCCTTGGCGTCGACAGAAGCAAGCCAGCAGGCTCAGATTAGAGCTTTAGGCCCAGGCTTAGCCCTGGAGCTGCGGATGGTCTCATAAGTTTAGATAAACTGAGGGCTGGATCTGCTGGCTTCGGGGAGGGAGATCAGCCAGATGCACGAGTGTCTGTCCATCAAAAAGCAGACCTTTCCCACACAGCGACAGGCTCTAGTGAACCAGACAATTGCAATGTAGCCATGTGAGAACAGGGCAAGATGGAGTCACGTCCAAGCCACTGAAGTTGTCCCAGAAGCACGGCTGTAGATGCCTCTGCTTTGAACGTAGAAGATCTCTAACAACCAGCCAATCAGAAAGAAATGACTTTACATTATAGCATACACCCACTCGAGGCGCCTACCATCACTCAAGGTCGAACAGGGGAGGGAGTCAGGGCGAAAATAACCCTCTTTATAGTAGATAGACCCATTCACATCTGAGTGCAAATGATTATTAGCGTCGGGCCATTTTTAGGAGCACTTCAGGATATGTTGACTTACAACCAGAACTGGTACTACAATGTTTTTCTTCTTTTTCTCCCAGATTAGAAAACTGCTCAAGAAGCATTTTTTTTTCCGTAATTCCCTTCTTTTCTTTTCCATGCCATCCTTTACTTATCTTTACTCACAGATAACGTTACTTATCTTCTCAGGCTCTGTGTCAGCTCTTTGGTCCGTCAGCATCTTTACGTTCATATAATCTGCTGTGCTGTATAGTGGGCTTCGGTCCTTTAGCTGTGTTATTAAACCTCTGTCCTTCAGGGTGGAGGGAATGAAGTGCTTGTATGATGGAGTGTTGGAGAATCGAGCCCCTCCTTCCACGTCTTGTAGATGTGCTGAGGGTAAAAGGTTGGCTGACATGGACCTGTGCATGTGATGCATCTCCCGGAGCTCTCGCTGGGTCAGCATAAGCTAAAACCGCCAAGTAAACTTGTGGCACTAGCAGCCCTGCGGATCTGCCTGACAATGATTTCTCCAAAGGTTCCCGCTGAACAACAGACTGGAGCTCCTCTATAGCCTGTTGTGATGCTAATGGTAACTGACACTATCAACCAACTGCTGCCTGTAATAACCAACCGAAACCGTCTCTCAGACCTCAGCCAAAACTGTCTTGCTGAAATATTTAACTCTGCCCTCCTTGAGACTTCTGTTTCAGCTCAAACTGTTCTTGTGTGTAGGCATCACTCACATTGCGGTGTATATGAAAGATTAAATATAGTAAGTGTGAGCTGGATCAGAGTTTTATGCAGTGTTCTGTCAAATTCTGTCAGTTTCCATCTCGAATATTTTTCATTATTCTCTAAAATAGATGTGTAAATTATTTGTGATTAACTTGAGGGATGTACTCAGTGGTGCATTCAGAATTCAATGAATTTGAATTGAACCGATTTTTTTAACTAGATGTGCGGAGTGACAACTCCTTTTTATAAAGTTTAGGGATTCTGAAAACCTTACATTAGATTAGAGTGAGTGACAGACTCAAATTGTGTTGTTATTGACATGATAAGCTCTGAAATCTGCATTCAAATTTAAAATATAGAAGAAAAAGAAGATGTCATGGCAGATTTGATGAGTTAATGGTGTTTTTCAATGAATAGTGACTAAAATTACAGTCTTTTCCTCATTCTAAGCTTTTTTTATACCTTCTGAAAACTTGGAAATACAGTGCACATTTGGAAGTACTTACCGTTCAAAAGTTTGGGTTCGGTAAGTGTTTTAAAATGTTTTAAAATAATTATTTTATGCTCACTGAGGCTCCATTTATTTGATCAAAAATACAATAAAACAGGAAAATTATGAAATATTCTTAATATGTAAATGAACTGTGTTATATTTTAATATATTTTAAAAAGTAATTTATTCCTGTGATGGCAAAGCTAAATTTCCAGCATAATAATTAAATTGCTGATTCGGTGCTCCAGAAACATTTTCCTTATTGTCAATTTTCGAAAATCGGTTGTTCTGATAAATATTATTGTGAAAAATCAGGGTGTTTTTGATTAAAGGAGAACTCCGGTCAATTTTAACATTGAGCTCATTTTTTTGTAAATTTGGAGTGCTGTCAATACAGAGAACAACGACACAAATCGGTGTTGCCTACACCGTGTTATCCTCTTTTTAAAATTTGCACCCTGTTGACTTCAATGGGGCAGGTTTTAAACCTGCGTTTAGCCTGCTTTAACATCCTTGATGTGTCATTACAAGTGCACAGCCATGTGAGTGAGTTTATTTAGAGTGAACACGGTGAATCTGACTGCAGTAGATGTGAAAGATATGAATAAAAATGATGTTATTTCAGCCAGCGCACATACCTGTATTTACATCCTGTTTTCGGTCGAAGCCCACAGTAATCGATTGTCGAGTTCACGCGCGTGATCATAGATACTAAACCTATGCGCGTGAACTCGACAATCGATTACTGTGGGCTTCGACCGAAAACAGGATGTAAATCCTGTCGACAACTCCTTTGAAATTGAACTTTTACCAAATCAATTCACGAGTTCACATGTTAATGAAATCTGATGTAATATTATAATGCGTATTTGGCTTGCTGTCCGGGGGGAGGGCTCCGAGTTCGGAATTCGGCCCGACCCCAGAGTACTCCCCCCTATGAATGTATAGATCATGGGTATCTATGAGCAGACCCATCTGAATGTGAGGTGATGGGGTGGTGGCGGGATGCTGAGAAATTTGTCATGAGACAGGAGGTAAGGGAAGGCTTTATTTATACTGGCTTATTCTTGTGCTGATTGGATGATTACCTGAACATGCTCCTCCCGAACTTTGTTACATAAAACTTCATTTTGTGAAAGCGAGCCAAACTTACCATCAATAGTTGTCCCTGTGTTACTCACTTGGGATAAAACATGCGGAGATGTCTTAACTAGAAGATAATCCATATAAAAATAAAAAAAACACCTGACCATTAGCAAATATTATAGCAGGTAACACTTAGGTCAATCAACTCTGTGATTGACCTAACTTGACATAACTTCTGATAACCTTCCTTGGACTTTTCTCCTCGAAGTAAGGTCACCTAACTCTTTTACCTGTGAAGAACACTGAGACAGGGAAGCTCATAGTTTCACAGTGAGGTGACGTATGGTGGTACTTTTGATGACTGAGTTCACTAGCTCTGACAAGCCTGAAACAGAGAAAAAGCTTCTCTCCGCAGTGGGCCAAGCCCTGCCCTTTAAAGGTCTCGATCGGTTTTTAAAATTTATAAGAGCACTGGGGCATGTGCCTCAGGTTCAGATTTCTGAATGCAGCGCTGCACCTGTTCAATGTTCCCCTCTCCCGCTTGCCGAAGCTTATTAGTGACACTGGTGCTATGCCTAGTGCTTCAACCCTTCCCCCTCATTTCTGTCTGAGTAAAAGCCTTTGTGGTCCAACACTATCTCTACTGTAAACAACCTCTCAAATATAAGCTCAGAGCCATAAACAGGACATGATAGATAAAAGACTGTCATCACTGACAGTGTACAGAGTGGAGGAAAAGTTCTTGAGCGAAACCAAGGGAGGATTATTTAATATTGCATATTCATTTTGTTCTCGTTTTTGTTTCTCCATAGAGTTAAGGGACATGCAGTACAAGCTATTGTGAAAACTAATACTCTAGTGTAAATATTCTCAGTTAAAACACTTTTTTTGGTGCTAAAATTACAATATCGAAACACATGGGTCTGTTCTAGAACTAGTTGCCTATAGCATTTTAAGGGATTATGCACTAAGTTCGTCAGTAAGATTTGTAAATCAGTAAGTTTGTTTGTTTGTTTTTTGAAAGTTTTATGCATTATGCATGCCAGGCCAGCAGTTGGTGAGGTCACTTTGTAAAGAAAAACTGCGCATATAGACTTAATATGCATGCGCATGAAGTCACCGTTTTCATAAATTTGCGTTTTTGTAGTTTACACGGAGACAATAACGGTATCGTCTTTCAAAAACTTGCGCTTTGAAACCTGTTTTTGAAAGTTTGCGTTTTCAGGCGCCACAAAGCGCTGTTGTCATGTAATTGAACGGCCAAAACGCATATAAAAGTTTTCCGTTTTTAGTTGAAAACAGTGTCATGTTAACAGCCCCTTAAAAGAAGTCTGCTTGAAAGCAAGGCAGCTCAGTTTTGGAACAGAGCCACTGTCTTTAACAATAAAGCTCATTTTACAGACAACAAACAAATTGATTGGCTGTCCCAACACTTTAATGTTTGCATTTAAGGCACCGTCAAATTATTAGCTCTTTTGAATTCGCTAACACCCCTGCATCAGTGCTCGGTCTAATATTTTCACGCTTGTGTGGATTTCCACTGAAAGCTCGTCCTCCCCCTCTCCCCCTCTCTCTGCCTCTGTATCTCTCTCCATTTTCTCCCTCCAGCAGATAAACGTACTCCTCAGGCTTGCTCCTGCCACAAAGCATTCTGTAATAGTCTAATTGTGGCTAATGGTTTGTGCAGCTAATTAAAGTGTATGAATTACAGTAATCAGTCAGACACGTTGAGGCTCGCATCTCCCTGCTCCTCCAGGCGTGGAGGGGCAGAGGAGAGGGACCGGAGAGAGAAAAAGAGAGAGAGAGAGAAAGAGAGAGAGAGAGGGAGAAATGACCAGACAGGAGGATGAGGAGGAATGCTTTGTGCGAAGTTGATGGGTTTATCTGTGCAGAACATAATTAAGAACTTTTCCCACATTAAAAACGGTGGCACTGAAACAATATTTACCTTTTGGATGCTCCATGCCGGCAGTCGGGTGCCCTGATGAACGGATCAGCAGGCTTGTGTCGCTTATGCCTCCAGCATTTGAAGCGAATCAATGCAAGCGAAACAAACACACAAGTCACAAATGTAATAACAGCTACCGGGCAACTAAGATTTGTATAATGTACAGTAATAGGAAGAAATAGAAAATGTATTTGTGTACACACACACACACAAACACGTTAAATCCACACACACATCCATTTTTTAAATGTTTTTGAAAGTTTCTTGTTCACCATATAGCTACATTTATTTGATCATAATAAAACATTAATAGTCAATTATTATTACCATTTAAAATAACTGTTTTCTATTTTAATATTTAATTTGTAATTTGTACCTGTAATGGCAAAGCTATATTAATATGCTTATTTGGTGTTCAAGAAAAAAAATGATATATATATATATATATATATATATATATATATGAAAAGTTCAGATGCAAAAGCCTCTAAGTGCCATCTGA